>NC_057717.1:40297331-40311289 GCF_004010195.1 Chiloscyllium plagiosum
TTGGGGTCCACCTATTCCAAATGCACAGTGAACTTTTGGTGGAGTGAATCAAATGCAACATTTCCAAGCCTGCTGAAGAGCGAGATGATGTTGGATTGTGTTTGGGTGTAAAGAAGGATGTAAAGAAGCTCCAACTGATTGAGAGTGGAGTGAATCGGCAAATACGCGGCAGATGTAGCGCAATGTGACGATATGCACTTTGGTGCCTATCATTTGATAGGGATTACTTGCAAAATGCTGACCTTAAAAGGGATTTGCACTCCTTTATTTCCGTACTTCTGCACAGACCCCCGAGATCCATGCAGGGAAGTGAGTTCTGAAGGCAGAAGTCAACACTGCGAATGGCATTGTCACCCTGACCAGTATACATTGATCCATGAAGTGTCGAGCTGCAACACTGAAAAAATTGGTCTGGATCTCCTTGTGCACCAGTCACTGGAAGCAACATTGCAGAAACAGAAAGCAGTTAGGAAGCTAAATGATTTGTTGACCTTCATATCAGGGGGATTTGAGTACAGGAGTAAGGGTGTGTTAGTACACCTGTACCGGGTCTTGGTGAGACCTCATCTCGAACAGAGTGCAGCGTTGTTTTGGTGTCCTTACCTAATAAAGGGAAAGAAATGACATTGAGGGAGTGCAGCAGGTATGACCAGATTGATCACTGGGATCACAGCCTTGTTGTGTTAGCAGAGTGTGGATCGACTGGACAAGGGAAATGAGTGGCGATCTCAGTGAAATATCTCAAACTCTGACAGAGCGAAACAGATTGGGCGCAGGTATGATAAGTCCCCTTGCTGGGAACACTAAAACAGGGGACCACAGTATTCGATACATGCAGGCTGTTCTGCATTGAGAGGAGAATAAATGTCTGCACTCAGACACTGGTGAACCTGCGGAATTCTCTGCAATGTAAGGCTGTGGAAGTCAAGCACCGAATAAATTTAAGGATTTATAGGTACAAAAGGTATGGCAAGACAGCAAGAGAATTCTGTGGGAATAGAGGATCACCCACATTACACGTAGTTCTCCAATAATGCGCTGGCTGCATTTCTGTGAACACTGTGGAGAAACACGAACACATAAATAATGGGGCTGATGGCAAAAAAAACAGCGTGAAAAAACAAAAATATGAGTAAAATCCAAAACTTAAAGTTAGCCAAACACACAAAATAGTACATTCTAATTAAATATTTAAACCATATACAATAATGAAACGCTACAGTAAATATAACCCTTTAACAGGACAATCACTGCCACCAGCACTGTACATATCACGAAACTTTGCACTGGAAAGTGCGTGAGCCGACTGACCAGGCGAAGCCAAAGCAGAATTCCAGTTCTCCCCAAGATACTCCCCCTGTTTTGAAATAATGTACCTTCTAAATGGAGACTTCATTTTGCAGTTTCAGGCTCAGTCTCAAGGCTTGTCGAGCTGCTGGCATTCCTGTTTTAACCAAGTGCTGAACCAAGTCTCCAGACCTCACTGGGCTCAATCTCCAGACTGCATTGGACCCCTTTTCCAGTCAGCACCAGACCTAATCTCAAGGCGTCATCCAGCTGAGTCTCCAATCCGCACCAAGCCCAGTCTCAAGACTGTGCTTTTCCTGGGATCCAGACCATGTAGGGCCCAGTCTCCACACAGCACCGGGCCTAATCTACAGATCTCACTGGGCCCAGTCTCCAGGTCGCGCTGGGCCCAGTCGCCAGACCATACCGGGCCCAGACTTGAGACTGCACCAGTGTCAGTTTCCAGACTGAGTTGATTGTAGTTTTCAGACCGGACTGAGTCCAGTCTCCAGGCAGAACGAGGCCCAGTCTCCCGACCTCACCGGCCCTCGTCTCTAGATTGCACCATGTCTGCACAACTCCCCGTGCTGGAAACTGGCCCAGTGTGGCCTCGAGATAGGGTTCCGTTCAGTCCGGAGACTAGGCCCGGTGCAGTCTAGAGATTTGCCACGGAGCGTTGTAGATCAAGACTCTGCTGTATTCTGCTTGGCTTTCTTTGCTGGACAGATACCTTGCCCTTGTTCAGAGAACAAGGCACTGGTGTAGTCTGCATATACCCCATTTGCTGGACAGACCATTTCGTCCAGACCTATAATTCAATGCAATAAAGTGGTCTGTTCTGCTCCCCATGTTGGACAGATATCGAGTGGACTGGTAAGTCCAACAGAATAGTCTATCCTGGACAGAGTGTTCGATTGTACTGACCCTGGTCTGCTCAGTGCTCCATGCTGAGCATAAAAGTGTTTTGGCTGGATGTGTGAGGCGGATTGTATATCCGATTTAACTCCTGATATAACTATCAGTCCTCCAGCTTGGCCCATCCTCTGTCAAACCCCGTATTTCTGCAACATGTTCGGTAATTATCCAATTAAAACGTGAATACCTATCAGTATTGTTATTAACCAGGCGGGCCTCGCCAAAATACATGGAGGAGGCAACCTCGGCACGAACATTTTCTTAGTTTAAAGCCAAATGTTAAATACTCTGTTTCAAATACAATTCGCTAGGTCAAAGTATTCCACATGAAGCAAAACACAATGTATTCTAACATTGTGGATCAAATAAGACAAAGTGAAGAGGAACCAGGAATAACTTTATTCCATTTGGAAACTTAACAGAACAAAATGTTGTTTAACTACTGAACAGCTACTGCTCTAACATGGCAACATGCCATTAAAAAGCGTTTGTCATAAAGCAAATTCAGAAAATAGATTATCTCACATGCAGTTCTCTAATCCAGGAGGAAAGAACATCAAAAGACATTTCAGAGAGAAATCACAGAGAGAGAGAGTAAAGCAGCTGAGAAAGAGTTACTGCCTTCCAACAATGCTGAGACCGCAGAAATAAGTGGTCAAAGGTAAAACGACAAATACTGGCTCTGTGAGAGCTTGACAAAAGCTCAACCGAAACAAAGCAGCACTCCACAGGGGGGCCACAATGCCCACAAGGAACAGACCATGCCCACAACACCTACGCCATATTAGCAGCCTCTCAAGAAAGGCCGAAGCCAATTCCAGCATTCAAAATGATCGCAAGAACAATTTACAAGTCATGTATCAATTAAAAAAAAGGATGAAGCAGGCTGGTGAACTGCCGCAGACGGCGTAGGGAGCCCAGCATTTCCTACTCTGCCAAAACACAGTAGAATAATTCGGCTCGTGAAGAGAAAGCATTATCTCTCTCTGTCACCTCTAAGTTTGCGATTGGAGTTTTGTCACTAGCCCAATAGTCAGGGATGTCAACATCCCACCGAGACAAAGTAGCATGGTGAGGTATAAAGGTTGTCGTGAAAGGAGTTAATAAGAACTGTTCGTTCAGTTATTGTGATTGATGTCAGTCGCCATGTATCCTAACGGTGGTACTGGAGGTTTTCCTCTTTTATTAATAAGGAACCAACTTCAACCTGTTATCACATAATATCAGTGGCAGCGTCATTGTTAACACGATTGGAGTTAGCAGCGACAGAGAGAGGGACGGGAAGTTAGTCATAGAAAAGTAAGCTGGAATGTTCCAGCAATGGATCGGAATCTGAGTGCATTACACTGGAATATTCCAACAGTCGATCGGAATGTAAGAACATTAGATTGGAAGGAACCAAGAATGGATCAGAATCTGCGAACAATAGAACTGACAAGTCACAACAATGGACAGGGTTTTTCCTTTGGTGTTTATTATCTTTCTCTGGAATGGACATAATTTGCTTGGGGATCGAAGCTGTACTGATGACTATTCAGGTGGATATTATCCCATCAGCGTTATTGTTGGTCTTCCTGCCAAGCATATCTCTGTCAATTTTTTACTGGATCGAAAACGTCAGTGATATTTTGAATATTTATATTTCGCAAATAAATAAACTGTTGTCTTCAGCTTCAGTCACAAACTCCATTTCCTTTAAATGTATTTCAAATTCCTTACTCACAAAACATGTAAGGAAGAAGAAAACTGTTTCGACACTTGAGTCTCCCTTTTCCCCTGTCTCTGGAATTCTCTTTGTCATCATAACTATCCACATCCACCTCTATAATATCTCTAGTCTCCTGCATTGCCTCATTTGGTTGCTCCATTAAACACCATCCACTCCTTCATTAACTTCAGATTTTACGGCTCCCGTTCGCTTCTGACCACTCTTCCAATTACACTAATTTTTAAACAGAAGCTTGCTCTTACCTCTACAGTTATTTCACCGTAGGGACGCCAAATCAAAATAATAATGCTACTGGACGTGCAATTCAGAGGCACACGTTATGACTCTAAATGTATTCTTTCAAATTCTACGATATCCGATGATAGAACTTCAATTTGATTGACAAAAATTGTAATGAAAAGAATTTTAACTAATTACAACAATAAACCACTAAGATTTCTTTTATTAGTCACTTATATCCTTCGATAAATAAATTATCGTGATTGCCCAGTTTTGGACATAGTCTGACGACAGATCCAGAACAATATGTTTGGCTCCTTACTGTCTTGACAAATGTCCTTACAATGAAGTGCAAATAGGATGGAGAACAAATGCCCCCGTTTTCAGCGATGCTAACATCCCGTGAGACCACAATATTAACTGTGAAATAAACCATGTAACTGTGGATATTGAAAATCTTTTTTTTATTATTCAGCGTCTGAGATTGTTGGAGAATTTCCGTAGTTATCGTAGCCTCTGTCAGGAGAAAAACAGACAACGATTCGGTCCAGTGACCCTATATCAGAACTGAAAGCAACTGGGAAGTAATATTATTTATACTGGTCTTAGGGATGTTTGCGTTGGAGGGTTGGGTGGAGGTTAAAATGTTTGAATTAAATGGATGGCGAAACAGCTGGAAAGAGAGAGAGATAAAGGAAAAGCTAACAAAGGGATTATTTTTGACGAACTCGAATCAAAATAAAATGGAAAGTTATTCTAACATTTTCCCTTTTCCCATATTCCAAAATATCATGTAAATTTAGGTATGTCCCTGTTTAAAGTGAATTACGTTCCCCCAGTCCCTCTTCTCTGAGTTTGTGATTAACTCCATCAGCAATACTGGTTCTACCGTTATATTTGCTGAGAAGCAGAGAAACGTAATGCTACCTTGTCAACTGCTTCTTTGGAGAAAGGAACTGTTACTGAGGGATTGTATGGAGACGTAAAACCTTTTTTCATGAGGAAACTAAATTGAGGAGAGTGAGGAATTTTCGACACTGAATGGGTGCACCGTGTTCTCCTCTCATTGGAAATTCAGGGAAGACTCTGTCGACTCTATCCACAGGTTTATATTATCAGCTGCTGGTTTCATTCTGGTGACTCATGGATCTGCTCACCCAATTCTGGACGCTGCATTTACACTGTGCCTGCGTCCATGGAAAACAAAAACAGCTGAGACTAACTAGAAGGGAAACTTTGCAAACAGAGAGGGGCAGAGCACTGCACTGTCCTCCCTAGGATTTCCGGGAAATATTTTTAAAAACTGGACCCATTGAGGTGGCATGAGTGAAATCAGGTTGTTTCAAAAATGAAGCTCTTGCACTTGCTTTAGTATAACCTGTATTCTCGGACAAAGGATGGGACTGTGCTGACACTCACCATGAAGTGAACTGCATTGATTTTGGAACTTTTCAGGGAGGCGTAGGTAACATATCCACCATGTCCGGAGTGCAGTCCTTGGATGTTTGCACTCGCTGAGATAAGCCACCTGCCACTGAGGGGAATACATTGCTTCTATCTACCCCAAAAAGGTTATAGAAACTACCTTTCCTAAATGGGAGAAAACAAGGTGGCTAGTGAAAATGATGAATTATAGGAAATTAGAAATAATAAAGAGTACGTTTTTGAAAATCTAATTGAATTGAAGATTGGTAAATTGCTGCATGTGATTCGTTACATTCCATATTATTGAGCAGGTGGAAAAAGAGCTAGTGAAACAATCACTGATTATTCTTCAGCACTGATTCTGGAAATGGTCCTACAGACGGGAAAGGAGCTATTGCAAACGGAAATATTCGAAAAGGACAAATAGGGAAATCAGAAACTAAATCGCTTGTTGCCAACTGTGAGAAAAAAAGGCGCACTTTGTGAAGAATTTGACACCTAGGCACGTGGAAAATAATGTTATGATGTGGTAGAATCGGCCTAGATTTAGGAAAAGGAAATGATCTTTGTTTAAATCGCTGGATTAAACCACCAATTGCCCGTGGTCACATCGACAATTGAGATTCAATGGGAGTAGAGTATTTGAATCTTCAAAAGTTTGACATGGTCGAATGCAGGTGAGTGGTGTTCGAATCCATGGATATGTAAGGGTAGAAAATAGTCCGAATGGATTAAAAATTACATAATAGGCAAAATGAAGAAAGTCGTGATTTTCCATGGACGGAATGTTGTGGGGTATCAAAAATCAGTGTTTGGTAAATAACAGTTCGCAATGTATATAAAGTATTCAGTTGTGAATAACAAATATAATAATTCTCATTTATGTTTCTAAAAAAAGGAGATGTTGGGAAGTGCTGTTTCTAAAATGATCTTGGTTATACGTCACCTTCAGAATTCATAGGGGACAGTAAGTAATTATAACTGTAAATGACATGTGAAATGCGAAAAAAGAAACGTACCAGAGTA
Source organism: Chiloscyllium plagiosum (assembly GCF_004010195.1). Lineage (NCBI taxonomy): Eukaryota > Metazoa > Chordata > Chondrichthyes > Orectolobiformes > Hemiscylliidae > Chiloscyllium > Chiloscyllium plagiosum. The sequence goes on from NC_057717.1 coordinate 40,303,933, forward strand.
AATATGTACTACTCAATGGTTGTGTTTTGTTGAAACAATATTTGGAGTATTGCGTACAAACTGAGTCTACTTTATAAATATTGACCACCATGTCATTGACACAGTACGAAGGAGTTGCACCAGACCATAACCTGTCCTAATGTTACCATAAGTAGAGAATTCAGTAACTAAGAGTTTAATCTGTAGCGCTTTGAGTGTCTAAGAATTTGAAACTTGGTTATGGACAGGCGTTCATTATGTCGCAGACAACCATTGATAAGGGGAGACATGCCATACTTTCCATCGACTGTTCAAGTCCAGATAGTTTACATGCCTATACAGAGATCTCACGTCGATTTGCAGAAAGGTACAGGCTCTAAATGAATTCTCAACACTTTAATTCAGAGTTATTGTGTATCTCTGCACTCAAAGTTATATTGTTCAAAATCCTGTCAGCAGCCACGATACCTTCATTCTGAAATAGTCAGACATTTGCCACCAGCTTGTGACCTCAAGAGAGAACAACATGGGTCTGCTCTCTCAGAGATGGAAGATGCATTTGTGACCAGTTTAAAAGAAGGCTTCATGCCTAGTACCAGAACATCATGCTAAATAATACGTATGAAGTGAGTAATGAAGCCACGAGGAACAAGGTGGGGAAGTCCATCTGTGCAATTCTTACTCCATTTTTTTCGTGATGTTGGAACATTTTGTCACTTGTGTTAGTAATTTTAGAAGCGGAATGACCTCTTCCTGTTCCTTTGTAAATGATTTCAGGTTTGAAATAGTCTCTTTCAGATGCGTGTATTAGACGTGTGGCCCTGAGCAGACTGCTTGTCTTCCTATATAATAAGCAGAGGGACTGAATGAGCCATCCCTTTTCTTGCACAGTAATTTTGATGTACTGAATAAGGTGCTCACATTCTTGTGAAAACCAGGTTGAGGTACTGAATAAGCTCCTCCGTTTACTGTGGAATTGAACAGTGTCTGGCAGTGCTGTTACATGAATGATACTCACGCATTAACAGCACGATATTGAATGACTTCCAGGTATTGTTTCACATGGACACAGACTGCTTCAAGTGTGGAGGGTTGACCAATAGTCTGAACATCATGTGATCATCAGTGAACATCTCACTTTGGCTCAGTGTAGACTCAATGGGCTGAGATAGCCTCCTTTCACACTTCCTAATACAAGCTGGAGATGTCTGGATCGGGAAAGGAACCCTGACGATCTCTTGCAGAGATGCCGCAGGGCTGAGATGATTGATGTGCACAGACCATAAACATCTTCGCTTGCGATATGAATTAGTGCTCACAGTGGAGGATTTGCAAATGATTCTCATGAAGTGAAATTTTGCTCAGACTCCTTGATGTCACCTTCAGTTCAATACAAACTTAAGACAACTCCAGATTATAATCCAAGACGTTTATTTGGCAGGACCAGCTTTCGGAGTGCTGTTCCTTTTCAGGTGGTTGTGCTGCGATCTTCTTGGAGATACTCTCTAATTTCAGCTGGCAGTTCGTGGTGTCGATGGTGAAGAAGAAGACATCAAGTTTCATCAGAAATGCCTTCAATAACAGACAACATTATGCTGTTATCTGACTTTCTGTGCATCTGCACTGCCAAGAATTTTACCATTAACCGAGTACTCTGCATTCCTGTTACTTCTTCCAAAGTGAACTACCGCACATTTTTCCACATTAACCTCTATTTGCCAACACTCTGCATCTTATCTGTTCCCCATATCAATCGCAAAATCCTTTGGCGCTAAACAACTCTGCCTCCCTTAGTGTCGTCCGCAAATGTACTAGCCGATGCTTGCGGTACACCACTGGTAACTTAGCGCCAGTATGATAACTTTCTGTCAACCTTAACCCTTTTTCTTCATTCAGCTAGCCAATTTCTGATCCAAATGGCCGAATCACCTTCAATCCCGCAACACTGCACTTTGCGCAATAGCCTACTGTGTGTAACCCTATCAAACGCCTTACTGAACTCCATGTACACCACATCAACCGTTTTACCTTCATCCGACTGTTTTGTAAACTTCATGAAGAACTCAATAATGTTAGTCAGGCACGATCTACCCTTCGCTAAATCGGGTTGGCTATCCCTAAAAAAAAGTTCCTTTCCAGATGATTAGAATTACTGTCTCTTATTTTCTAACATCTTACATACAACCGAAGTATGGCTCACTGAGCTATAATTAACAGGTTTGTCCCGACTCCCCTTCTCAAAAAAATGAACAACATTTGCTATCCCTGGCACCAATCCTTTCGCCAATGATGACGTAAAGGTCAATGTCATGACTCTATAATCTCCTCCCTGGCTTCCCAGAGAATTCGAGAATAAGTCCCACTTGACCCAGGGATCTTACACATTTTCAGATCTTCCAAAATTGCTAAAACGTCCTATTTGTCAATATGAATCCCATGTAATCTTGTAGCGTGCATTTTCGTGTTCTCACTAATATTGCTTTTTTCCAATTTGAACGCTGATGAAAAGTATTCATTAAGCGCTTCTCCGATGTCCTTAAATTTCACACACAACTCTCCACTTCTATCTTTGATTGGCCTTAATCTTAATCATTCTTTTCTTGCTGATATATCGATAGAAGGCCCTGCGAATTTCCTTGATTCTATCTGCCAACAACTATTCATGATCCGCCTGGGTATCCTTACTCTTATATTTAGATTAGATTACTTACAGTGTGGAAACAAGCCCTTCGGCCCAATAAGTCCACACCGACCCGCCGAAGCGCAACCCACCCATACCCCTACATTTACCTTTAACCTAACACTACGGGCAATTTAGCATGGCCAATTCACCTGACCCGCACATCTTTGTGACTGTGGGAGGAAACCGGAGCACCCGGAGGAAACCCACGCAGACACGGGGAGAATGTGCAAACTCCACACAGTCAGTCGCCTGAGTCGGGAATTGAACCCGGGTCTCTGGCGCTGTGAGACAGCAGTGCTAACCACTGTGCCACCGTGTCCCTCCCAAGCAATCCCCTTAACTGAGCCTTCACACCTCATCCTCACATAAGCATTTTTCAATCCTCTTGACAAGAGGTTCAAATTCTTTAGAGAACCATTTCTCCCTCTCTCGACAACCATCTCCCTGCCTGATAGGTACATACTTATCAAGGATCCACAGTACCTGTTCCTTAAATAAGTTCAACGTTTCAAATTTGTCCATCCTCTGCATTACTATCACCCTTCCTTGGATGCTAAACCTTGCCTAATCACGCCATTATGCCTTTCCCACAATTATATCTCTTTCCCTGTGATTTATACGTATCCCTGCCCATTACTCAAGTACAGATAACCGAATCATGGTCACTATCGCCAAGTCCTCATCTACCACCAAATCTAACAGTTGGCCGGTTTCAAATCCAATATGGCATCACCCCTTGTTAGACAGTCTGCGGACTGTACACATTGAACAAAAACTGACCCATGCAAAATACTTGAACACTAGTATTCCCAGTCCATATTGGGGAGGTTAAAGAGCCCGTAACAACCATCCTGTTACTCTTGCTCTTGTCGAGAATCATGTTTGCTATCCTTTCCTCCACATCCCTGGAACAATTCGGAGGTGTATAGAAAACTCCCAACAGGGTGACATGTCCATTCCTGTTTCGAACCACAGCCCAAACTACTTCAGTGGATCAGTCCTCCAACGTTATCCATTTGTTGTAACAGGAGCCATGATTAAGAATGCTACACATTCTCCTCTTTCACCATTAGCTCCGTTCATGCTGAAACGCATAAATTCTGGTATCTGCAAAGACCATTCCTGTCGCTCCTCTAGCCATGTCTCCGAAATGTCCACAACATCGAAATTCCAGGTACTAACCCATTCTGCAAGTTCACACACCTTCTTTCGGATGATCTGGGCATTGCAGTACACACATTTGAAATCAAAATCCTGCTTGCTGTTGCACTTTCATGACCGTGTAAACCTATCCATGACCTCACTACCCTGTCCCTCTTGTACACTAGAAATGCAATTTAGATTCTCATACCCCTACTACATTTGTTTAACAATCCTGCCCCCCCAAAGAGAATTAGCAAATTTCCCTCCCAGGACATTGGTGACCCTCTGATTCAGATGAAGACCATCCTATTTGTAGAAATCCCACCTTCCACAGAAAGAACTCCAATTATCCCAGAACGCAAAACCCTCCTTCCTGCACCATCCCTGCATCCACATGTTCATCTCCAGTCTCTGTGTTCCTCGATTTGATGGCTTGTGGCATGGGCAACAATCCAGAGATAACAACTCTGTTATAACCGTAAGCGTCCACCCAACTCCAGGAATTTCTGCTTTAGGTCCCCATCTTTCTTCTTACCTATATCGTCAGTGCCTATATGGATCACGACTTGGGGCTGCTCCGTCTCCGCTTCCAGGATCCCGAAAACGCGATGAGAGACATCATGACCCACTGTCATCTGGGAGGCTTCACACCGCTCATGAGTGTCTCTCGGTCCCATAAAGCCTCCTATCTTTTCCCCAACTGTGTAGTCTCCAATGTCTAAAGCTCTGCTCCTCTTCTCCCTTCCCCTCTGAGAAACCGGAACAGACTCTGCGCAAGAGACCTCTGCCCCATTCCTGATCCTTGCTAAGCCGTTCCCCCGAACAATATCCAAAATGGTATATTTGTTGCTGAGGGGAACCACTACAAGAGATCCCTGTAGTAACTACGAGTTCCCTTTCCTACTTGTGATGGCAAACCATTTACCTTCATTATGTGGCAAAGGAGTAAATGCCTCCCTGCAACTCCTGTCAATAACCCATCCAGCCTCCCCAATGATTGGAAGTTCATCCAGCACCACTTCCAGTTCGCTAACGTGGTTCTAGAGGAGCTGACGTTGGGTGGACTTTCAACAAATTAAGTGAACAGGGACACGAGAGGCGAACCGTAACTGCCACGTACTGCAGGAAGAACGTGCAACTGCCCTAACCATGATTATCACTGTTCTACATTCGGAAATTGACCACTGAAAATAATGAAAGAAAACACATTTCATTTTACCAAACGACGCACAGTTTTTGTTTGGTTAGTGGAGGAGGACGGGTGGGAGACATTACCCGAGTAATGTTTGAGTTAAAACAAACACTCGAATTTGTAACGTCGTTAACTCTCCGACAGTCTCCTGCTCGACGCTGCCGAACTTTCTGCTGCTGGAACACCAACGGTGGGATCCGACGCTACAGATGAGTTTTAACTTTTTGCTCACATTCCCGAGGGACTTATGCTTGATGCTCCCACACGTTTTGCTGTTAGAACAACAATTTGCTGCTATTTAAACTGATTCCCCTCCGTCCAAATTTAATTTCCGAGTTTTGATGTGAATAACTCTCCTGTATCTTTCTCTGGACCTTCCTGTTGCTCATCCTACAGCATCTGTTTCTCCCAACACGAAACTTAGAAAAAACCTTTAAATGTATAGTTTGCGTCTTTTCTCTTCCTGATGTCCTGCCCTGAGCTTCATTTTGGAGAGTGATGTTTCAACAGCTTTGAGACGTGTTTTTTGCAACTGGTTCTGTGCCTATCCACTGAACGCTTGTCATTTTCACTCTCTGCTGATCATGTGCGCAGTAACATGAGTGATCCCCTCAACTGTTATTGATTCATACCAGGCTTTCACATGGAGTTGTGTGGCGTTTGAACTAATTCTGTTTTTGGAAAGTTAGTAGAAATACTGAGGATGGTTTCCCGGAGGTTGTATTTTAAACTGCTGTGAACAGTCAAGAAGACAAAACGCTTTGGTGACCAATCTCGATGAGTCATAATCATTGTAGTTACTGCATGTGGGCCTACAACATGATCAACACTTGGAGCAGAGGCTTCCAAGAGAGGAATCACTGTAAAATGGAATGAGGAGTCATAATCAGATCAGCCATGGTCGAAATGATTTTTGGGGCACGCTCAAATGACTCACTCCGGCAAAATATTCATATATTTCTGATCGTTACAAGCCAATTCACCTTCTCTCCCACTGCCACTTACTTGGAGAGATTGAGCCTCTTCTCCTGATCCTGGGTAACAGTATCGGCTTACTCGACGCCAGATTTCTCTGTGCCCCATTCTCGTGCAGTTGAATATTTGATTCCAGTTCCTGTATTCCGGTCTCGAACAGTGAAATGTTTGCCTTCTGTTCCTGTGTCCCAGTCTCAAGCAGTTCAGCGACTGCCTCCTGTTCCTATGTCCCAGTCTTGAGCAGTTGAATGATTGCCTCCTGTATCTGTGCATCAGATTTGTGGAAACAAGTGTCGTCCTCCTGTTCCTGAGTAACAGGCTACAATAGCTGTTTGCTCTCCTTCTGCTCCTGTGGAACGATATTGAGGGACTGAATGGCCTGTTCACATTCCTGATATCTTCGATTGACTGAAAAACGTTCTCCTGCTTCTGTAAACCATACTTTAAATCTGAATAATGTAGCTGTGTTCTTTTTTACTGTAAGTAATTGAGCAAACAAGATGACTCGCTGTATTTTTGTGTGGCAGGTTTGGGAAGCTCAAAGTGTAATTGGCTTCAGAGTCTTAGATCATAGAGATACACAGCACGGAAATACACCCTTCGGTCGAACTAGTCCATTCTGACCAGATAACCTATCCTAATCTGTTCACGTTTGCCAGCATTTTGCCTATATCCCTCCAAACCCTTCCTATCCATAGACCGACACAGATGCCTTTTAAATGCAGCAATTGCACCAGTCTCCACGACTTCCCCTGGCAACACATTTCACACATACACACAACAATCCCATTTATATCTTTCCCCTCTCACCCTAAACCTATGCCCTCTCGTTCTGGGCTACCATACATAAGGGAAAAGACTGTCTCTAATTATCCTATCCATGATGCTGAAGATTTTGCATACCTCTATTACATCAACCTTCAGCCTCGGACGCTCCAAGGAAAACAGCCCAGCATATCCAGCATCTCTGTTTCGCTCAAATCCGTCAACCCAGGCAATATACTTGTAAATCTTTTCTGACGCCTTCCACGTTTCACACGATCCAATGATATGAAGGAGACTAGAACTACACGCAATATTCCAAAAGTGGCCTAACCAATGTTCTGTCGCGACCTGACTCCCAATTCCTATACTCAAATTTATGATCAATAAGGAACACATACCAAATGCATTCTTCACTCTCGTATCAAACTGATATTCTACTTCCAAGGAAATACAAACATGCGCTCCAAGGTCTCTTTGCTCACTAGCACTCCGTAGGACCCTACCATTAAGTGTATAAGTCCTGCTAAGATGTGCTTTTCCAAAATGCAGCACCTCACACTTATCTAAATTAAACTCGACTGCCACTCTTCAGCCTTTTGGCCGATTTGATAATGATCCCC
>NC_057717.1:40313084-40342313 GCF_004010195.1 Chiloscyllium plagiosum
CCTGGAACAATACGGAGGTGTATAGAAAACACCCAACAGGGTGACATGTCCATTCCTATTTCGAACCACAGCCCAAACTACTTCAGTGGATCAGTCCTCCAACGTTATCCATTTGTTGTAACAGGAGCCATGATTAAGAATGCTACACATTCTCCTCTTTCACCATTAGCTCCGTTCATGCTGAAACGCATAAATTCTGGTATCTGCAAAGACCATTCCTGTCGCTCCTCTAGCCATGTCTCCGAAATGTCCACAACATCGAAATTCCAGGTACTAACCCATGCTGCAAGTTCACACACCTTCTTCCGGATGTTCTGGGCATTGCAGTACACACATTTGAAATCAAAATCCTGCTTGCTGTTGCACTTTCATGACCGTGTAAACCTATCCATGACCTCACTACCCTGTCCCTCTTGTACACTAGAAATGCAATTTAGATTCTCATACCCCTACTACATTTGTTTAACAATCCTGCCCCCCCAAAGAGAATTAGCAAATTTCCCTCCCAGGACATTGGTGACCCTCTGATTCAGATGAAGACCATCCTATTTGTAGAAATCCCACCTTCCACAGAAAGAACTCCAATTATCCCAGAACGCAAAACCCTCCTTCCTGCACTATCCCTGCATCCACATGTTCAACTCCAGTCTCTGTGTTCCTCGATTTGATGGCTTGTGGCATGGGAAACAATCCAGAGATAACAACTCTGTTATAACTCTAAGCGTCCACCCAACTCCCGGAATTTCTGCTTTAGGTCCCCATCTTTCTTCTTACCTATATCGTCAGTGCCTATGTGGATCACGACTTGGGGCTGCTCCGTCTCCGCTTCCAGGATCCCGAAAACGCGATGAGAGACATCATGACCCACTGTCATCTGGGAGGCATCACACCGCTCATGAGTGTCTCTCGGTCCCATAAAGTCTCCTATCTTTTCCCCAACTGTATAGTCTCCAATGTCTAAAGCTCTGCTCCTCTTCTCCCTTCCCCTCTGAGAAACCGGAACAGACTCTGCACAAGAGACCTATGCCCCATTCCTGATTCTTGCTAAGCCGTTCCCCTGAACAATATCCAAAATGGTATATTTGTTGCTGAGGGGAACCACTACAAGAGATCCCTGTAGTAACTACGAGTTCCCTTTCCTACTCGTGATGGCAAACCATTTACCTTCATTATGTGGCAAAGGAGTAAATGTCTCCCTGCAACTCCTGTCAATAACCCATCCAGCCTCCCGAATGATTGGAAGTTCATCCAGCACCACCTCCAGTTCGCTAACGTGGTTCTAGAGGAGCTGACGTTGGGTGCACTTTCAACAAATTAAGTGAACAGGGACACGAGAGGCGAACCGTAACTGTCACGTACTACAGGAAGGACGTGCAACTGCCCTAACCATGATTATCACTGTTCTACATTCGAAAATTGACCACTGAAAATAATGAAAGAAAACACTTGTCATCTTACCAAACGACGCACAGTTTTTGTTTGGTTAGAGGAGGAGGACGGGTGGGAGACATTACCCGAGTAATGTTTGAGTTAAAACAAACACTCAAATTTGTAACGTCATTAACTCTCCGACAGTCTCCTGCTCGACGTTGCCGCACTTTCTGCTGCTGGAACACCAACGGTGGGATCCGACGCTTACAGGTGAGTTTTAACTTTTTGCTCACATTCCCGAGAGACTTCTGCTTGATGCTCCCACACGTCTTGCTGTTAGAAAAACAATTTGCTGCTATTTAAACTGATTCCCCTCCGTCCAAATTTAATTGCCGAGTTTTGATGTGAATAACTCTCCTGTATCTTTCTCTGGACCTTAATGTTGCTCATCCTACAGCATCTGTTTCTCCCATTACGAAACTTAGAAAAAACCTTTAAATGTATAGTTTGCGTCTTTTCACTTCCTGATGTCCTGCCCTGAGCTTCATTTTGGAGAGTGATGTTTCAACAGCTTTGAGACGTGTTTTTTGCAACTGGTTCTGTGCCTATCCACTGAACGCTTGTCATTTTCACTCTCTGCTGATCATGTGCGCAGTAACATGAGTGATCCCCTCAACTGTTATTGACTCATACCAGGCTTTCACATGGGGTTGTGTGGCGTTTGAACTAATTCTGTTTTTGGAAAGTTAGTAGAAATACTGAGGATGGTTTTCTGGAGGTTGTATTTTAAACTGCTGTGAACAGTCAAGAAGACAAAACTCTTTGGTGACCAATCTCGATGAGTCACGATCATTGTAGTTACTGCATGTGGGCCTACAACATGATCAACACTTGGAGCAGGGGCTGCCAAGAGAGGAATCACTGTAAAATGGAATGAGGAGTCATAATCAGATCAGCCATGGTCGAAATGATTTTTGGGGCACGCTCAAATGACTCACTCTGATCGTTACAAGCCAATTCACCTTCTCTACCACTGCCACTTACTTGGAGAGATTGAGCCTCTTCTCCTGATCCTGGGTAACAGTATCGGCTCACTCGACGCCAGATTGCCCTGTGCCCCATTCTCGTGCAGTTGAATATTTGCTTCCAGTTCCTGTATTCCGGACGCGAACAGTGAAATGTTTGCCTTCTGTTCCTGTGTCCCAGTCTCAAGCAGTTCAGCGACTGCCTCCTGCTCCTATGTCCCAGTCTTGAGCAGTTGAATGATTGCCTCCTGTATCTGTGTATCAGATTTGTGGAAACAAGTGTCGTCCTCCTGTTCCTGAGTAACAGGCTACAATAGCTGTTTGCTCTCCTTCTGCTCCTGTGGAACGGTATTGAGGGACTGAATGGCCTGTTCACATTCCTGACATCTTCGATTGACTGAAAAACGTTCTCCTGCTTCTGTAAACCATCCTTTAAATCTGGATAATGTAGCTGTGTTCTTTTTTTACTGTAAGTAAGTGAGCAAACAAGATGAATCGCTGTATTTTTGTGTGGCAGGTTTGGGAAGCTCAAAGTGTAATAGGCTTCAGAGTCTTAGAGTCATAGAGATACACAGCACGGAAATACACCCTTCGGTCGAACTAGTCCATTCTGACCAGATAACCTATCCTAATCTGTTCACGTTTGCCAGCATTTTGCCTGTATCCCTCCAAACCCTTCCTATCCATAGACCGATACAGATGCCTTTTAAATGCAGCAATTGCACCAGTCTCCACGACTTCCCCTGGCAACACATTTCACACTTACACACAACAATCCCATTTGTATCTTTCCCCTCTCACCCTAAACCTATGCCCTCTCGTTCTGGGCTACCGTACACAAGGGAAAAGACTGTCTCTAATTATCCTATCCATGATGCTGAAGATTTTGCACACCTCTATTACATCCACCTTCAGCCTCGGACGCTCCAGGGAAAACAGCCCAGCATATCCTGCATCTCCGTTTCGCTCAAATCCGTCAATCCAGGCAATATACTTGAAAATCTTTTCTGAAGCCTTCCACGTTTCACACGATCCTATGATATGAAGGAGACTAGAACTACACGCAATATTCCAAAAGTGGCCTAACCAATGTTCTGTCGCGACCTGACTCCCAATTCCTATACTCAAATTTATGATCAATAAGGAAAACATACCAAATGCATTCTTCACTCTCGTATCAAACTGATATTCTACTTCCAAGGAAATACAAACATGCGCTCCAAGGTCTCTTTGCTCACTAGCACTCCGTAGGACCCTACCATTAAGTGTATAAGTCCTGCTAAGATGTGCTTTTCCAAAATGCAGCACCTCACATTTATCTAAATTAAACTCGACTGCCACTCCTCAGCCTTTTGGCCGATTTGATAATGATCCCCTTGTACTCTGAGGTAACTTGCATCGCTGTCTGCTACACCTCCAATTTTAGTATCATCTGCATTCTTCGTAAATATACCTCCTATGTTCACATTCAAATTATTTATATAAATGTCGAAAGATAGTGGTCCCAACACCGATTCTTGTGACACTCCACTGGTCACAGATATCAGTCTGAAAGGCAACCCTCCAGCCCCACGCACTATTTTCTACCTTCGGGACAGTTCTGCATTGAAATGGCTAGTTCTCCCCGTGTTCCAAGAGGTCCACGCTTGCTGAACAGTATCCCATGGAAAACCTTGTTGAACGCCTTACTGAATTCCAAGTAGATCATGTACACCACTCTTCTCTCATCAAGTGAGTGAATGGCTTCCACCTTTTCCTGTATAACAAGTTTCAGGGGCTGAATTGCCTCCTCTGGCTTCCAAAGATACTCTCGAATGAATAAATGATCGCCTCCTGTGTTTATGCAGCAGAGCCGGGAGGCTCAGTAGCGTCCCTGCTTTTCGTACCTCGGCAGTTACAGCACCTGGATCTGCAAAATGAACAACAAATGGAGCAGAGGCTGCAGCCAGGGTAGCTCTGAAACCACGGAGTGAGTGCTTTTCTGGGGATAGGGATCTGCAATATCCAACCCGTGTTTTTCAGGAACAGCTTCCCAAGCAATACTTAGCCCAGGATCAAAATATAAGATGACCCTTAGGGAACAAGGACCGTTTCACAGAGCGTTGTCGCCTCCTTCAACACGATCTGCAGCTTCGCAGAAGGGGGAGAACGGGGCTGCCAGTGGTTGTTATGGTCATAATTTCAGTCAGCTTCTAGAATTAGGCACTTTCCAGGAATGAGTAGGTGACATATCCATCGTCTCATCGTATGTCGCCATCAGTGTCACCATTCGTTGACAGAGGATACATATGGTGGATGAGATGAATACAATATTTTCTCCCTCACAAGGGATTGCCGGATGTTTTCCCAGTACAGCGGGATTCGCGATGGTGCACATGCCTCGGCAGACTCCCCATATCAATCAGGAGAGGCAGAGGTATTTATGCAAAACTTACTCCATTAATCTTGAAGTGTGTACACGCCCAGTGCATTGTATTAATTAAGACCCACTGTCCTGGCCCACTGCAGCCACAGCCTCTTCATTCAGAAGCAGACCTGCCAAAAAATAATCCATTAATTTTACTGGCTGTATCCATTCGCAGCACCTCCACGTTGTCTAGACAATATAATTTCCTTTTTATCTAAGAGTCATCAGCAAGCTCAACAGCTGTACATTTTTCCACTCCTGATCACTGATATTGATTGTAAATAGTTATGGCCGCAGCACTCGTCACTGAGTCACTGCAGTTAATTTGTGTTAAACTGACAAAAAAACAACAACTTATCGCTGTTCCTCACCCTGTAACCAATCCTCACTGTATTCCTGTGTAGCAGCCCTGAAAGGCTGAATGTTCCCTTCCATTTGACGTGGAACAGGTTTGAGAGATTAAAAGATCGACTCCAATTGTGAGTAACAGCGTCGAATGACTGGAACGTCTCATTCTTCTCCTGTTTGAAACTCTTGACGTGTTGAAGAGCCTGTTTCAGTGTAGGTGCAGTTTTGATTGATGTACAACCTTTTTCGAACAATCAATGAACAACCCACTCCTGAGGTTATAATGGAGGAAAGCCACTGATGCTGCAGCAGCTGATAGACCATCGTGGCTCATGGATGCGCAGTTTCCATTTGTTCGGTCGGCTGGATGTATGTCTTACGTCAAAGGATGTAATGCCACATTACACAGAGGGCGTTTTCTTCAAAATGTCCTTCCACCAGGACTCTATGCTGATTGTTCCGCGATAATTTTCTGGATAGAGCGATCTGTGACATGTGTGCTAATGCACATGTTTCCGTCTTCATGGTTCCACTGTCATTTCCCACAGTCTGGCTGCTGTGTACTGAGGCTTCGCCATGCTTAGTCAGCCGTGAGCCTGTGGAGACACTCTTGGTGATGGACATTGAAGTACCTCACCCAGAGTACGTTCTGTGCCCTTGTGACTGTCAGTACTTCCTCCCGTTTCTTTTCAACATCGAGGGGATCTGAGTTATAACCGCGGTGTGGTGTGGATGGCACTCTACCAGGAGACTTCCTTGTCCATCTCTGACCTGTTCCTATGAGATTTCCCGTGTTCTGAAATCAAACTTGGGGAATTCCAGGATAACTCCTTTCCTGATTGCACCCTCCCGGGACACCACTACTGTTGAGTTTGTCCTGCCAGTGGGATAGGATATAACAGCGGATGGTGTTTGGGGCTTCATGAAACATGAACAATCACGTTTGAATCTGTGTGTATGAAGGTATCATCGAATACAGGTTACAATGTGTCAGGGAATAATGGGTTAAAAAGCTGAATGAAAGGCACTCGACCTGAATTTCTTCTATATTCTCAAAACAGGCTGAGGAACTTATTGAATACATTGGTGGAAATGGCTACGATTTAATGGCAACAGAACGACATGGCTACAGGGTCACCAATATTGGAAACTGAATACCGGAACATTTTACATCCGGGAATGTTAGATAAAACTGAAAACGAGATGGGGAAAAGAGCTGAATAAGCGTTGACCTCTACACAGACATTAAAGACGATCTTACGTCACGTTTTTGAGCTTTATCTTTGTTTTATACATTTTGTGAAGGAATTGCCAGTTGAGTTGTTTGGGGGAAGGATTCACACCGTGAGCCTGAGTGGGTCTCACCAATGTTAGTGGGTAGGAGGGTCTTTCTGATATAGGTCTTGATGACTCTATCAAATTCTGTACCCGATATTCCCTGGAAAATTCTATACTGGACAATCCCCGGAATAATACATTGCCCACATTTCCTGGAACATTCTCTCACCGACATTCCCTTCAAATTTATTTACTCAACATTTCCTGGAGCATTCTATACCCGAAACTACCTAGAATATTACTTCCCTGATTTTATTTGTCAACGACCGGATGTCAGTGAATTGAGTGAAAGATACGATCCTGAGGGAAGAGATCCCGTCCCAGGGAAACACTGTTCCGAAGTCCCCTCAAGCAGTTAAATGGGTGAATACGTATTCCCTGCATTGACATGTCTTCACGACGCAGGATCGACCACAATTTACACAAAAAGTCAGAGATTTCCAAACTCCGTTTGCTTTCATGGAACTGGGAGAGAATCCTTCAGAAGAGCAACTTTTGACACGAGGTATTAGGAACTTGAACGAAGTGAACTGTGTCTGTTCTCAACTGATCGAGTGTGTTGAGATTGTTGTAAAAACCGTCTGTTCTTATGAATGTGTCTCTCTGTGTTTGGGGAGGGAGGGTTTTTTTTTTGTTTTGTGACACTTTTTTCATTAGTTCAGACCATCCATTTATTATTTCCTTTCGAATTATTTTAATAAATCCATGAATACAGTGACACATCTAAAAATCTCACTGGGCCCTCTGTCAAAGTGGTCAATTTCGCTCCAGTCTAATGCACAATTTGTTTGTTTTCCTTCCTCACAGTTAATATAGTGACGGTCTACGTTCTGCTTCATAAAGATTGTGGATTGTCTCCATGCGTCACACGTTACCTAGAGGCGATGGCAGTGGCATATCTACTGGTCATTATCCTCGACCTGATACTGAGACACATTCCCATTGTTTATATGGAACAGTTTTCTTTTCTGAGGAACATTCCCTTGTGTAATATCCACGCCGTCCTGCTTTATACAGCCACTGACTGCTCTGTCTGGTTCACCGTCACTTTCACCTTTGATCGGTTCATGGCCATTTGTTGCCAGAAGCTGAAACGTAAATATTGCAGTGAGAAAAAGGCGGCTGTGGTTCTGGGAGCAGTGACTGTGCTGAGCTGTTTAAAGAACTTTTTTTTGGTATTTTATGCTTACAAATTGAAGTGATCGATTGTTTGTGATGTAACACTCGTTGTTTATTTGTCCCATGACTGGGCCACAATCGAGTTCCTCCAACACATTCTAACTCCAGCTCTCCCATTTCTCCTGATTCTGCTGTTCAATGTTTTCACAGTCAGACACATTTTAGTGACCAGCAGAGCCCGCACGAGACTCCGGGCTCACACCAATGGGGCAGCTCAGTCTGTCACAGAAATGAGAAATCGAAAAAAATCTCTCATTTTACTGTTTGTCATCTCGGCTAATTTCATCCTGTTATGGTCAACATTAATGGTGTTTTCTATATGGAATCGGATGGATTATATTGGGTACCAGTCTGTTTATCTACATCCCTTTGTGCGAGAATTGGGCTTCATGCTGCAGTTCCTCAGTTGCTGCACAAACACGGCGATTTATGCAGTGACCCAGACAAAGTTCAGACAGCAGGTGAAGAATGTGCTGAAATATCCCTTCATCAAAATCCATCAGTCAATTAAGTTCAGACATTAATCAATCCATCTGGGATTTTTAAATTTCAGTATAATGTTTCAGCGATGAAGCTGCCTATAGCTGTGGTATCACACTGCTGGTAGTGCTCGTCTGTCCAAGCTTATCTCAGAAGGGACTTCGGAAAAACATTTCCTTGCTTCTCACAGTTCAGCGGTCAATGAGAAAAGGCACCATCCCATTGACTGAATCGATCACTTCAATTTGTAAACAATAAAATTGTGTATTAGAAAGTCCCGAGCAGCAGAGTGTACGGTATGTTTGTTTGTCTTTGAGTTGAAGAAGTTGAGGTGAGCAGAGACAGTCTCAGCCCCAAGTGCTGGTCCTGAGGGACGGGGAGGGTATTGGGGCCTGAGGTCAGGAGTTGGTTTTAAATCACTCTGTCCTGGCTTTCAACTCTGTGTCCCCCAATTCGATCTGGACACTGTACGGTTCATCTGTCTCCCTTTATCTTCCTCCCTACATATCTCCCTCCAACTGTCATTCTGTCTCTCTCTCTCTCCTACTCCCATTTATAAATTATATTTCATTCTCCCTCCCTTTCCCATTTTCCTTCACTCTCTTTCCGTCATGTACTCCCTTCCTCTCAATCTCCTCTCTTCCTCGAATCCTGTCTCACCTGCCATTGCGAGTGGAGCAGAGGAAGTGAGCTTATATTTAGGCTGATCCGATACGAACAGAGATGGGTGCGGCGCTTTAGACGAAAGCTATGTTAACATAATCAGGCTTGGGCCAATAGCCATTGTAAGGGGACACAGTAGGTTTGAGCGAATGAGCATTGGTGGGAGAGACCGAGAGAATCAGTGAGACCGGGGGGCTGGGAATAAGCCATCCCTGGAGAAACAGTGAGTTAACGAGTGAGAGTGGGAGGGTGGGATCGAACGAGAGACATCCACAGGGAACGAGTATTAAAGAGATAGCGAACCTGGTGGAGGAAGAGTGCGAGTGAATGAACGGGGCGAGGAGGGAGGGCGGTAGTGAGCCTGGATGTGAGACAGTGAGCAAACAAGTGATGCCGGAATGGAAGGAGTAAAGAGATAGTGTGTGAGAGCGCTAACAAACAAGCGAACGTCATTCCCGAGAGGGAGGGAGGAAGCGACTCTGTGTGGAATAGAGAGAGCAAACTCGTGAGACCGGGTTGGGACGGAGTGGGCAAGCCTATCTGGGAGAGAGAAAGCGAACGAGTGTGGCGGTGAGGGATGAACAAAAAAAGCCTGGGTGGGAGAGAGTGAGCAAACGTACAATGTGGAGAGTGAGGAAGCGAGTGAGCTTGGACGGGCGAGCGCGAGCAAGCCGGGTGGGAGAGACAGCAAGTGAATCAACGGGACCAGAAATGAGGACGTGGCTAGCCTGGATGTGAGACCGGGAGCAAACAAGTAAGACCAGGAAGGACAGAGCGAGCAAGAAAGCGTTGTTGAGTGCTAACAAACAAGAGATGGGGAGGGAGGGAAAGATCGAACCTGATTGGAAGAGAGCAAAAGAGCATGCGAGATGGGGAGGGCAGGAGATGGCGAGCTTGTGTGGAAGAGAGCGATTGAACGAGTGAGACTGGGAGGGCGGGAGAGAGCGAACATGGAGGGAGGGAAGTAAGAGAGCCTGGGTGGAAGTAAGTGAGTGGAAGAGTTATACCAGGAAGGAAACAGGTATAGAGACATGGTGGGAGAGAATGAGCAAACGAGTGAGATCAGGAGAGTGAGCCTGGCTGGAAGAGAGCGAGTGAAAAATGAGACCAGGAAAATGAGAGGGAACGAGACAGGGTTGGAAAGGCCGAGTGGATAAGTGAGCCCAGGAGGAAGGAAGACAGCAAGAATGGGTGGGGGAGAGCGAGTGAACAACTGACACTTGAAGTGAGTTAGAGAACGAGCGGGATTGGCAGGGAGGGACCAAGCGTTGGGTGGTTGAGAGACAGCGAGTCTGGGGCTGGTATAAAGGCCAAACAAATGAAATCAAGAGGAAGGGCGGGAGCGAGCCTGTGTGGGGTAATTCAGCAAAAAAGTGAGACCGCGAGGCTGGAAACAAGAGTGGCTGGGGGATCGTGAGAGAACAAGCGAGAAAAAAGAGGGAAGAAGCTTGCAAAGCTGGGTGGAACCGAGTGAGCAAATATGTGAGACTCAAAGGAAGGGAGGAAGAGAGCCTGAGTGGGAGAGAGCGAAGGAATGGACGTGAATAGGTTGGAGGAAGCAAGCGAGGCTTTGTAGAAGATTGTGAGCGAACGAAGGAGATCAGGACAAAGTGAGAGAGCGAAGATGGGGTGTAGAGCCAGTAAACATCAAGACCAGGAGGGATGGAGGAAGCGAATCTGGGTGGAAGAGAGAGAGCGAAACAGTGTGATCTTTAGGGAGGGAGGGAGCTTTCCTGTATGGGAGAAAGCGAGTTATTGAGTCAGATGGGGAGGCAGGGAGTGAACATGCCTGGGTGGGAGAGACCGAGCAAACAAGGGAGAGTTTGAGGGAGGGAGGGGACGAGCCTTGTTGGGTGAGAGTGATCGAACCAGTAAGATGGGGAGCGAGGAAGCGAGTGAGCTTGAGTGGGAGGGTACGAGTGACCGAGTGAGACCGAGAGGGAGGGAATGTGTGACACTTGGTGAGAGAGAGCGAGCAAATGAGTGTGACCGGGAGGGAGGGATTGAATAAGAGAGACGGGGAGGGAGAGAACAAAAAAGCCTGGTGAGAGAGAATGAGTAGTGAAGTAAGACTGGCTTGGAGTGAGTGACTGAACAAATCAGACTAGGAGGTCAATAGCATTTGAACTTGTTTGGGAGAGAATTAGCGAATGAATGGGATGGGGAGAGAGTGAGTGAGTGAGCTTGACTGGAAGAGAGCGAGTGAACGATAGATACCAGGAGGATGGGAGCAAGCATGCCTGGGTGGGAGAGAGTGAGCAATCGAGCGAGCAACTGAAGAAAACCGGAGGGAGAGAGTGAATGAGCCTGGGTGGGAGATAATGACTGAGACGAGGAGGGAGGGATCGATTGAACGGGAGAGTCTGATAGGAAGAGAGTGAGCAAGCCTCTGTGGGAGAGAACAAGCGAACATGTGGGAGCAGCTGGGAAGGAGAGAGTGTGCCTTGGCGACTGTGAGCATGCAAACGAGTCGGACCAGGAGGGAGGGATGGTGCAAGCCTGCTTGAGAGAGAGCAAGTGAACTGGCGAGACGGGGAGAGAGGGAGGGAGGGAGCCTTGTTGGAGAATGCAAGCAAATAGGCGAGAACAAGAGGGAGAGAGCGAGCGAGCCTGGGTGAGAGACAACCAGTGAGACTGTGTGGGAGGGAGCAAGTGAGTCTTGGTAGGCGTCAGCAATTGAACAAATCAGAGCAGGAGGAAGGGAGTGTGCGAGCCAGTTTGGGAGAGAGTGAACGAGCGTGTGTGATGTTGAGGAAGGGAGTGAACGAGCCTGCATGAGAGAGAATGAGCAAACAAGCGAGACCAGGAGGGAGAGAGTGAAATTAGTTGGAAGAGAGCGAGCGAACGAGTCACATCAGGAGGCAGGGTTCGAATCTGGGTGGGAGAGCGCGAACGAGCAAGTGAAACCAGGATGGAGCGAGGGAGGGAGAGTGTGAGTGACACCGGGAAGAATCAAGTGAGCCTAGGTTAGACCATAAAACCATAAGACCATAAGACCATAAGACATAGGAGCGGAAGTAAGGCCATTCGGCCCATCAAGTCCACTCGGCCATTCAATCATGGCTGATGGGCATTTCAACTCCACTTACCCGCATCCTCCCCGTAGCCCTTAATTCCTTGTGACATCAAGAATTTATCAATTTCTGCCTTAAAACATTTAGCGTCCCAGCCTCCACTGCACTCTGTGGCAATGAATTCCACAGGCCCACCATTCTCTGGCTGAAGAAATGTCTCCGCATTTTTGTTCTGAATTTACCCCCTCTAATTCTAAGGCTGTGTCCACGCATCCTAGACTCATCACCTAACGGAAACAATTTCCTAGCGTCCACCATGTATTATCTTGTAAGTTTCTATTAGATCTCCCCTAAATATTCTAAACGCCAATGAATACAATCCCAGGATCCTCAGCCGTTCCTCGTATGTTAGACCTACCATTCCAGGGATCATCCGTTTGAATCTCCACTGGACACGCTCCAGTACCAGTATGTCCTTCCTGAAGTGCGAGGACCAAAACTGGACACAGTACTCCAAATGGGGCCTAACCAGAGCTTTATAAAGTCGCAGTAGCACAACAGTGCTTTTATATTCCAACCCCCTTGAGATAATTGACAACATTGCATTCGCTTTCTTAATCACGGACTCAACCTGCATGTTTACCTTTAGAGAATCCTCAACTCGCACTCCCAGATCCCTCTGTACTTTGGCTTTACGAATTTTTTCACCGTTTAGAAAGTAATCCATGCTTCTATTCTTTTTCCCAAAGTGCAAGACCCCGTATTTGTTCACGTTGATTTCCATTTCCTGGACCACTCCTCCAAACTGTCTAGATCCTTCTGCAGCCTCCCCACTTCCTCAGTACTACCTGCCTGTCCACCTAACTTTGTATCGTCGACAAACTTCGCGAGAATGCCCCCAGTCCATTCATCCACATCATTAATATATAATTAGATTAGATTACATTACATTATAGTGTGAAAACAGGCCCTTCGGCCCAACAAGTCCACACCAACCCGCCGAAGCGCAACCCACCCATACCCTTACATTTACCCCTTACCTAACACTATGGACAATTTAGCATGGCCAATTCACCTGACTTGCACATCTTTGGACTGTGGGAGGAAACCGGAGCACCCAGAGGAAACCCACGCAGACACGGGGAGAACGTGCAGACTCCACACAGTCAGTCGCCTGAGGCAGGAATTGAACCCGGGTCTCAGGTGCTGTGAGGCAGTAGTGCTAACCACTGTGCTAAAGTGCCGCCCACAATAATGTGAACAGCTGCGGTCCCAACACTGAACGCTGCGGGACACCGCTTGTCACTGGCGGCCACTCAGAAAAAGAACCTTTTATCCCTACTCTCTGCGTCCTGTCAGACAGCCAATCCTCAATCCATACCAGTATCTCACCTCGAACACCATGGGCCCTCACCTTGCTCAGCAGTCTCCCATCTGGCACCTTATCAAAGGCCTTTTGGAAGTCTCAGTAGACCACATTCACTGGGTTTCCCCGGTCTAACCTACTTGTCACCTCTTCAAAGAACTCCAACAGGTTTGTCAGGCACGACCTCCCCTTACTAAATCCATGTTGACTTGTTCTAATCCAACAGTGATCTTCCAATCATCCGGGACTTTCCCTGACTCCAGTGATTTTTGAAAGATCTCAACCAACGCCTCCACTATTTCCTCAGCCACCTCCCTCAGAGCTCTAGGATGTAACCCATCAGGGCCAGGAGATTTATTAATTTTAAGACCTTTTAGCTTATCTAGCACTTTCTTTTTTGTAACGGCAACCATACTCAACTCAGCCCCCTGACTCCCTTTAATTGTTGGGATATTACTCATGTCTTCCACTGTGAAGACTGACGCAAAGTACTTATTAAGTTCTCCTGCTATTTCCTTATCTCCCATCACTAGGCTTCCAGCATCAGTTTGAAGTGGACCAATGTCTACTCTTGCCTGTCGTTTGTTTCTTATGTTTTGAAAAAAACTTTTACTATCATTTCTAATATTACTGGCTAGCCTACCTTCATATTTGATCCTCTCCTTCCTTATTTCTCTCTTTATTATCCTCTGTTTGTTTTTGTATCCTTCTCAATCTTCTGATTTCTCAGTGCTCTTGGCCACTTCATAGGAACTCTCTTTATCTTTGATACATTTCTTGACTTCCAGTGTCATCCCCATCCTCAAATAGGATAGGTGTGCCAGACAAAGGCTCAGGATTTTGAGGAATACCTGAATTCTTTTTTAAAACTCTTGTTGATTTCACGCTTATTCATATTCCTCAGCCGTAGTGGCCTTCCACAATTTCTCCAGTTCCCTTTCTTTTTCATCGGGCCATTCTCACTCAGTTTTTAACTTCTCCCAGCTTCAGCGAGTTCCATCTGGTGTACAAACCTCTATTACCCTATCACATGCAGAATTCATTCAACTGGCCAGGAAGATTTTTTTTTTCGTTTACTATCCGCTTTATGTTTCACTTTTTTAAAATTAATAATTAATCAATGCAGCCATACTTCAAGGTAACCCCGACGCAATGACTCAGGTCAATACCAATGTGAAAAGGTATAAAGACAATCAACCTGCCAATGATTTCTGGTTTTGTGATTCAGGGCTAATACAATTGGGTATTTGAAAATAATAATTAGGCGTAAGTCAGAGGTGGAAACTGAGCCAGTGAATAATACATTTCTGAAGTGATCAATAAAAAGTGGAAAATCATTTATAAAAATCATGACAATTGCCTGGTTCTAGTCCCAAAATTTCAAACCTAGATCAGGTACCTTAAGCGGTTTTGACCAGTCATTGCACATTTACAATGTTAAAAAGCTGTAAAATGACTGCAGCTGCATAAAGACGTCTTGTCCACTCACATGGTAACAAAATACTTCTCATGCACAAATAATGGTCGAATCCAAAGACAGAGATATTAAAAATAAGGTATCAAGTGTTGTTAATGATTTTCATAACACAATGTTCAAACAAAACATCAATTCTCAGTGACAGAGAGGAATTGATATCGAATAATGCAACAAATGGCACTCCATAATCACCAATGAGATGCAACAGTCTTAAGATTGAGTGGAGACATACGAGTCCGAAACAAACAAACAAAAAAATCTGCCAGTATCATTTTCTGAAAACAATATTGGTCGACTGGTATATTTGAGATCGATCGTTATACTTTCAGCTCCATGTTTTTTAAGTAAACTAAATTCTATAAAGCTCATGTAATTCCTCCACTCAATGAGCAAATGTTAAAGTCTAAGGTGATTTTTTCTCAATGTTACTTCTGGATTATTATTTATGAAAAAAAGAGCAGGCACCTGCTGAGAACAGGGTTTACAGTGCAACTGCGTTTACTGCATTTAGTCAAATCTTTGATTAAACCAATGAGATCAAAAATGGGTGAACTTCAAATTTGGCAGTCGCTTGACAAAAATTGGGTTTTTAGAGCAGGTTCATACCAATGTTTAATCGGAAAATCGTCACCCTCAATATTGAACTGATTCAAATTTAAATAAGTTTGGCTTTCATGTAAACATAAACTGTGACCAGTTAGAAATCAACTGTACAGCGGTCACGGTCTATAAGAAGAAATGGTGGGTTAATATTTCATTAATATTCCTTTACCTTGCTTTTTTTTTCATAATCACCCATAGTTAATTGACAAACGTTCAAAAGATACCGCCTTAAATCCCCAAAGTGCAAATTAAACTCCTGAATCTCGAGCTCCAGTAAATAAATAACAAATATTCGAACACCAACAAACAAATGTGCCTTCTAACTCGAGCGCAAAGCGTTAAACATTCGGCAAGCTGCAGGGAATCAACGCTGAGTCAGTCTTTCTGTCTCTCTGTCTCTCGCATACACACAAGAACGTTTTCCAACGTTTATTCCGTTCTTCAAAGGCTTTAATGCAGTTCCATCCACCCTCATGTATCATGGGCAATGCATTGCTCAGCCAGTCCAGATCCTGGGATCCCAGCGAATATATTGCGATTGTCTGACACACTCCCAACGATCTTATGAACGAAAGCATCATTCTTTTTACATGTGGGAGCTCTTTGTCCCTGTTAGCATCCTCATCCAGGAAGTTCCCTTCGGATCCTGATCCTGATTCCATCTCCCTTTCATCCGATCAGTCTCCTGCTGGTCGCCTTATGGTCCTCCTCTGAACACGCTGTTCTACTTCATTTTGCCACTTCCATGGGTCACTTTTCCTCTGACACCCTTCAACACTCTGTTTATTGTTGAGAAACTCCTCATACTGTTTTTGGTCGTGTACTGTCCGAAGTAACCTGAGTTCTTCTTCCAATTTCTCTCTTTGTGTTTATGATTTTTTCCATTCCCTTTCGTAATATCTTACACTCCTTCTGCCATTCCTTGAATAACCCATTCACTTCCTCCTTTCTCTGATGCAGTTTATCCTTATCATTACCGTCCTCAATCGAGGTTTCTTTTTGGGACTGTTGTGTATATTCAGAACAGCATAATTAAGTCTAGATTGGGTAGACTGAGTTCTGTAGGGGTCAGTTATTCTGTTCTTTGTGTTTGATTGTCTCATTTTGGGAACACATGTTGTATCTTTTAATATCTAGACTTCAATCTCGCTGACTTCCTCAAGGTAATTTTCACTGTACACATGACGAAACAAATTGCAAAGTAATGGCCTGGGGCTGCCGACTAAAGAATGTTTCGAATGGTCTGGACTAGTCCCTGACACTTCCTAGGGCTCCTCCCGGATCTTAATCAGAGCGTGGTAGATGCTAAAGTCCTTATTTCAGGTTTTGATTCGGTTAGGTAGACAGAGCTTGAGATAGTAATGGCTCTTTTAGTCCCCAGAATTTTTCTGTATATGGATGCGGTGAATAACAACGAGTTGGAAGAATTAACAGAGAAGCTGCAATTGAAACTGCCTGCTTTTGTGAGGAAAGGAGAAATGATTACAGAAGGACCATAGCATTAAACTTTATGGAGCAACCATCAGAATCTATAGATTTGGCAAGAATTCAATTGTAAATGAAGCAGATTGAGTCAGAGATGAGAGATAAGGAAAAAGGGGTAGAAATAAAACAAGTTCAGTTACAGTTAAAAAGCAGAAGGGAGGGAATAAGAGAGAGCAGCAGCAGAACAGAGAGAAAAAGAGACCAGCTGAAAGAGGGGAGAAGAGAGAACAGAGAAAGATGAAGACAGAGCTTTTGAACATCAAAAACTGATACTTAAAAGGAAAGTCAGCTTAAACGGCTGGAGGTTAAGGCTAATGGTAGGCTTACTGAGGAAAAGAGTGAGGATGAGCAAACCCCTGGTCGTCAGAAGCCTCGTAAGTAAGTGTTCCGGTATGTTCAAGCGTGGTCTAACTTTGATGAGAAGGACGTGTGCGCCATTTTCACTTTAATTCAAAAGATGGCTAAACAAATGTAGTGACAGTGGCAATGTGGGTTTTGTTGTTCCAAAAGAGACTTGCATGTAGGGTTAGTGATGTAATCGCAGAACTATTAGAAGAAGTATCTGGGGATTATAAGGAGATGAAAAAAAGCCATTTTAAGTGCAGATACGTTTGTACCAGAAGCCGGTAGGCAACGCTTCAGGAATCTAAGTAGGGACCCAGGTCAAACATTGAAAGAATCAAACAGAGTAGTTTCATGAGATGGATGAGAGTTTTAAAGATAAATGATGGCCTGAGAAGGGCAATTCTTTTGGAGGAATTAAAATTATTTACTGTCTGAATTAGTGCGAATTCATGGGAAACAGCACAAATTTATAACAGAAAGATTAGCAGCTGAAGAGGTTGATGATTATGACCTGGTCCATAAAACTCGGTTTGGCAAACAGAAACATCTTCAGCCAATGCGAGATAGTAATTGGGGCAAAGAGACATTCTCACGTGGAAGGGGCAAGGTAGGTATCAGTGAAAATCATAATGATTACTTACCACAGGGTAAGAAAGAATGCCTTGAGGGGGACAAATAAGTTAGAAATCTCCGGTGTTTTCATTGTAATAAAGTGGACCACACGAAATCGCAGTATTCGTGGGCTAGGAAATTATAGATCCACTTTTAAATACGCATGCAAGCTTAAAGTTTATTCACATCGGCTCGGAATCATAGGTAAGGAGGTTACAATATTAAGGAATACAGTATACCCAGTCTGTAATGCTGAAAGATGAGGAGATATGTTCTCCTGAGTAATTCTTTCCAGAAAATGTGCTGGCAACATTAATTCATGATGAGACAAAAAGTGCTCAGTTATATAAGGTGAGGCTAGAGATTCTAGAGAAGTCTGAATAATTTATGGTTGCAGTATTGGAAATACTCTCAGATACAGGAATACAACTTGTCCTTGCAAAATGATATAATTGATGCACCGGTAGGCGTGCTGCCTAATCTAATTGCAAAACCAGTGCAGGCGCAGGAAATTGAAGACGTGGAAAATGTTTATCCATGAATTTTCATTGATTGTGTGTTTACAAGATCACAGACGGACAAGCTGAAGCAGATGGTTTCAAAAGGCACAAATACGCAAGCTGACATAGCTTTACCGAGAGACTTTTGACCAGACAAGTGGGACAGAGAAAGAACAAATAGGTAAAAAAAAAGTACTTTTAGCTCTGCTTAGTTGATTGAATTACAGCAGAAAGATGAAGTTACAACATTTATATTAAAAAGCATATGCAGAGAACGAGTGTGAATGCTTCCTGTGTGTTATTACTTAACAACTGATGTCTTACCGAGGAAATGGAGACAATGAACCATTCAAGCAGATGAGAAATGGGTAGATATTTGTCACATAGTGTTGTCTTTAGTCATAGGGAGTAAGTGCTGCAAGTGAAGCATTACCTAATATTTGGAGATCATTTAGGGGTGTGGAAAACACAGGCTAAAATACAAAGACATTTTTACTGGCCTGGAGTACGTAAGGATGTCGTTGAATATTGCTAGAAGTGTCATATATGTCAGCTAATCGGAAAACTAAAGTCAATAATAAAACCGGCTCCGTTAATACCAATTCCACATTTGAGGAATCTTCCACAAGGGTCCTGTTTGATTGCGTAGGTTCTGCACCTCGAAAAAGAAGTGAGAACAAGTATGTATTAACAATATTGGATGTTCAGACTGGATTTCCAGAGGCAATTCCATTACACAATATCGCAGCAAAAACAGCTGCAGAAGAATTACTTTTTAACTAGATTCGAATAGATAGCATTTAAAAGTGTAACAGCATAGAATGAAACAAGAAACGAATATGAAATTACAAATCGCAATTTTGCATATCGGGATAAGGTATTGGTGCTCCGTCCAGTAACAGGTGACCCTTTAAAAACAAGGTTTAATAGAACTTATCAAATCGAGAAGAAATTAAAGTGAGGTGAATTACTTGATAAGGACTCCAGATAGGACGAAACCTCACATAGTGTGCCATGTGAATATGCTCAAAAGGTATTTTGATATGGTAGGAAATCAAGAAGAGAATATGTTAATTGCAACAGCACAGAAGGAAAAACCAAGTTCAGAGGATACTGAATACGGCATTCAGCAAATCAAATTGGGTATTGAGGATGTTGACAAAAATGAAGAAAAATTATTGCGTTAACTTCACAGAAGATCGAAATGACCTGAAAGATTAATTACTATCACATGAACAGATTCGCAGAAGTAAACTGGGAAGTATTAAGCGAATTGTGCATGTTAAGCATGTACGGGATGCTTTTACGATTAAGCAACATCCTTATCGACATAACCGTCTAAAGTTGGTACATGTTCAGAAGGAGAAACAGCACATTCTCCAAGATGCATAGTGGAAGTGAGTTACAGTGACTTGAGCTCACACATCGTCATGGTAGCAAAGCCAGATGGTATCTGAGGGTTATGTGTGAGGTATCGCAAAGTAAACACCGTTGCAAAGACTGATGCCTATCTAATTCCATGGTAGGAGAATAGTATCGAAAACTTGTGACAAGCAACTTACATTTCTCAGTTGGATTTGCTCAGAGGATACTGGCAAATATCTCTGTCAGAGAGACCAAAGGAAATTTTGACTATTGGAACACCATATGGCCTTTCTCAGTTGAGTCATGCAATTTATTATGAGAAATACTCCAGCCACATTTGAGAGACTGTCTAATAAGGTCATTGGCAGATTACCCAACTGTGTGGTGTATATTGATGACCTGGTGATTTTTAGTCAGTTATGGAAGGAACATCGACAGCATTTATCAGACATGTTCGATCGATTTTGGAAGGCAGTTAAACTTAACTGTCGGTGAAATTAGCCCACTAAAGCAGAGATCACAAAACACGGAGCAAAGAAAAGTTAACAAACCGTTTATTAACACAGTGATATCGTGGAAAAGAGAATAACTGAGCTGAAACAGCACAGTCTGTTCATGCAGATGAAACACACTTCCAAGAGCTGAGAATCAAGCTGTTCAATGATGATAATTAAAATAGGGAAAATACAATGGTCTTGATAATCCAGTTAGTGGTAGTCGCAAAACAGTTATCAGAATATCTTGAAGAGAGATAAAATGCAGCTTCCTTGCAGCATCAATGTGTTATTAACGGGATCATGAGATCTCAGTGCTATTCGAGGGTAGATGAGAATATCCCTTTTAAAGCAATAAGATGTTTCATGCTTCTCTCCATTGAGCAAGGTAATCTGGAGCCTCTCCACCTGACCTATCCTTTGTGTTGCTTTGGTATCACTGGGTTACGAGCCTGCCCTTAACGCTTTGGTACAGCTGTGATGATCGATTCCAAGAAGATTATTGTTAGGTTCTCTTTCGAAGTGTATTCGTTGGACTGAGAGTGAGTATGGACATGTCTGGTTTGCCGTGTCAGCCTGCTTTGTCAATGCTGTGGCATTCCGGGAGATTATATCATTGGTAGGAACATGCTTGATTTTCTGGGTTCTGTGTGGCCATGCTGTGGGTAGGGATGGTACCAGAATTTTTCGCCACAGTTCCCCCTTTTTTTAAGGGTCGGAATGAGAAGGGGGCAATGTAGCCAGTTCCAGGGGGATTGTCGCGTGGGGAAGGGGATTTTTCATTATTAGAGACATCGCCCTCGTCTGAGAACAACTCTACAGAGGTTTTCGTTGGGGAGGGATGATCCCCCATTTGTTCTGTACTAGCTGAATGGTGACGCGGGCTGAGGGCAGTAGTATGGCACACAAGGGTGAACAGCCGAGTTGGATGGCCATGGCCAGTGCGACACTCGAGGCAATGATAGCAAAGATGGCAATGAGTCCCTGTAGCAGGGATGCACCGCATGAGTCCAGCCAGGCGGCTGCCCAGTCCTGTAAGTCCCAGTGGTATTCCTGCTTATGCTAGAGAGAAGTCATCTGCTGGATATGCTGGGCCAGGTCCGTGATGTCCTCGTGGGGATCAGGGATTTAAGTGCAGCAGTCAGCAACAATGAGGGCGCATGTGCCCCTTTTGCAGCGAGCAGGGAGTCTATTTTTCAGGGCCACAGTGCGAATGGGAATATCCTCTGCATTCAGCTGGGTGAGCACCTCAGCTATGAAATTCGCCAACTCCTCTATTATGGTGGTGAGTCTGTGGACTTGCACGTGCAACCGCATGGTTGCAAGGGAGTTGCCTTCACTTAGAGAGCTGCATCAAGGGCATCAAGGGCTCGTTTGCAACAGGTAGGGGCTTTGGGAAGGTAGGGGACTGGGAGTGATACATTAATAGTATCACGCACCTAACATACCAACTGCCACCCCAGGACAACAACAGACAGATGTAGGCATTGTGGTCACGAATATAACAGGTGTCATTGTAGGTCCAGAGTTTCCAGGTCTGGATCCTGTCCAGATGTTGAGGTAGATGGTATTCTGGGTGATCCTTTTGAGGACCTGTTCGTTTATTATGCTGCCTTCTGCTGCGGATTGTCATGCTGAGTGAGTTAGAGGAAGGGGGTGAGTGCACCGACTCCAGCCAGCCTCCATTCCAGATGGATGTGTGCTTTATTAATAGATGGATCCTGTAGGTGACCACTGTTTGGTGGTGTCAGCAAGAGTTAGGGCTGGGGATTCATCAGAGACGTTGTCGGCCGTGTAAAACCACCCTGTAAATTTATCCAGGTGATACCCCGCGGATCACCAGCGGGCTGGGCTGTTGTATGTTACCGGGGATCGCGAATCTGGGGATGACATCCCTCAGGAGGCATTTTCCCACTGCGTATGCATCATTCTTTCTTGTGGGAAACGCTTCCACCTGTTTAGAGAACATGTCGATGATGACAAAGATGTATTTGTAACCCTGTTTTGGGAGCACGTGAGCAAAGTCAATCTTCAAGTGGCTAAAAGTCCCCAAATAACTGACAGTCAGTCACACCTGGCAACAGGCTTTTATGCATTGTTGTGCAGGCATACGAGGCACTGTGACAGCAAGGCTTATGCAGGGGCAGCAAATACCAGTGAATACCAGGATTGTGTGACACCGTGTAACGTGCCCCTTTTGTCTGCGTGTCCAGCGCTGTGGGCTGCTGGGACGAGTATATGCAGGTGGGCTCTTCGACAACTGATATGGTCATCGGGGTGTCCAAGCAGCTGTAGGGAATGTGACTGCCCCACCTCTGACCCAAGTGTCCTGTTTCTGCGGTAGAGCAGCCTGTTCGTCAGTTCGCACTGCTTCCTTGGGGTCAGGGAATGCAGATGCCTTCGTTATTCCGGGGGCCTGTAGAATGTAAGTGGTGGAGTGCAGCGCGGCTTTCTGGGCTGCTGTGTCTGCTGAGGTATTCCCTACGGTGACAGGGACAGTGGCAGTGATATAAGCAGCACATTTTGAAATCGCTGGGGCTAAGGGTGACATGACTGTTTCGAAGAGGTTGGAGATTAGCGCAGCGTATTTCAGTGGCCTCCCTGCTGAAGTTATTAGCCATATCTGTTTAAGAGTGTGCCAAAGTCGTGAAGGATACCACAGGCATAATTGGAGTCAGTGTAAATGTTGGTTGGGTGACCTTTTGCTCTGATGCAAGCCCGAGTTTGCATGAACAGCTCTACAGGATGTGCAGCTGTGCCATTTGGTAAGGCAGCATATTCCAGGAGAGTGGAAGAGGTGCAGGCGGCATACCCTGCCCGTGTGCGGTGGACCGAGTGCCTGAAGTAGGACCCATCGCAAAGGGCATGAGGTTAGCATTGTCCAACGTTGTATCAGAGAGGTCAGGGCGCGGGGTGACGATCTGTTGCACGGTGTCGAAACAGTCATGGTCGTCCACAGTGGCGTTCTGAGTGACTGGGAGTAGCTTGGCCGGGTTCTAGGCAAGAACACCCTGCAGGGAAAGGTTAGCTTTGGAGATTCAAGCGAGCTCATATCCAGTTCTCTGAATGGTAGTTAAATGCAGCGTTGCTGCTGAATTGAACAGCAGGGATACCAAATGGGAAACCAAAACAGTGCATGGGTGACACAGTACGATGAGGGGTGGCCTTTTCTATTGTTACCGCGGCTGTTGGGACAGCTCTCATATATGCCAACATTCCTCTGAGAACAGGCGGCACGTGTCCAGAGTTAAAGGCAACAGGGCGCCGGAGACCTCTAGTTATTTAACCAGCGTTAAAAAACTGGTTGCAAAACCGTCGGATTCCTTAACTTGGAGGTCGAACGGCTCAGTGAAGTTTGGGACCTACAGAACAGGAGCAGAGAGTAGTCGCTGTTTAATTTCGACGAATGCGTGTTCCTCCTTCGGCATCTACTGCAGTTTCGCTGATTGCCATAGTGGATCGTCAATGGCAAGAACTTCAGTGATCCAGTGCCTGCAGTAATTCGCCATCCCCAGGAAATCCTGCAATCATGTTCTTGTGGCTGTAGGGGGAAACCAACTAGTGGCTATGATTCTCACTGTCGTTAGTGCCCTGAGGCCAGATAAGAGTTGGTATCCCAAGTACCCTATTTTATACTGACAGAGTTGCATCTTTTTTTTTCCATTGAAACCCTGTATCCATCTTTTGTTCGACAGCAGCGCAACGCTACAGTGTCCTTCATGCATGTTTCAGCGCAGGTGGAGGCCAGTAAAAAATTGTCCACATATTCGGGACGGTGCTGCTGCACGGCACGTATAGAGTGAAGATGGTATGATATGCTGTAACGACATACACTGCCGTGTTCTCTGTGGAACACTGGGACAGCCATCGTGTATAAAAGCGAAAAGGTACCGGCTCTCGGGGACAATTTAATGGAAAAAAAGCATGAGCAGAGATCAATACAGGAAAAATGGTTGGCAGAAACAGGGGTGCAGGTGAGTATGGCGTTACTGTCCAAGACCACTGGGGAGAAATGACGAACAATTGCATTCACAGACCTCAGATCCTGGACAAAACCCCACTTTTCTGGCCACTTGGGTTTTGGATGTGCTGGATGGGTGCATTACAGGAAGTTGTTGTAGCAACTAGGGCAGCCTGTTGTAAGCGGGAGTCACTCGCCGGCTTGATCACCTCTACTGCTGCTGGCGTCAGATGGTATTGCCGTAAAAACGGCAAGATGGCGCCCTGCTTGAGTGTGGCATGGTGTAGTGGGAGGAACTCACCTGGTCTGCATGGTGGGGGTACTGTGCCTACAGTGACGTGGGAGGATCAGCTAGCAACAGAGGTCTTCGTACGAGAGTAGCTCCCAGGGTTTGCGTGTTAAAAGCGGGCTGGTATGTTACAGGAGCTTAGCCACACAAAACACAATCTGCCCAAGTTTGGCATGGTGTAGTGGGAGGAACTCACCTGGTCTGCATGGTGGGGGTACTGTGCCTACAGTGACGTGGGAGGATCAGCTAGCAACAGAGGTCTTCGTACGAGAGTATCTCCCAGGGTTTGCGTGTTAAAAGCGGGCTGGTATGTTGCAGGAGCTTAGCGCAAACAAAACACAATCTGCCCAAGTTGCACAACCCCTAACAGGGCAACGGGGGCCTACCTGAGGGACGTGAAGTGAAGGGGTCGCTGTCGTAAAAGTATTATCATGAGGCCTAAATGATGCTGGCAATCAATTTATACAAGGTTTGGCCGGCAAAGAAGGACGGCTGGGCTAAAGATGAAACTGGTGGGAGCATCAGGGACAGTGGAAGGTCTAATACTGAAGTAAATGATTTGGGAGAGTCGCCCCATTCTGGGCACTCCAGAAACCTCTGATTTGTGTAAAGCTTTGTAACTCAGGAAAAATTCTGCAGAGGGAGATTCAGGCCAGTTGGTGGCCCCAGCGTCCACCAGAAAAGAAATGATATGTCCCCAAACATCCTCATCCATCATAGGATTTTTGAACGGGGAGTTGGAGAAGAGTATTGCGACCCATTGCAAAACTCCCACCCGCTGCAGCTCAAATTTCTTTCTGGAGCATGGGGGAAGGGATCATTCATGGTTTAGGCAGTCTGCCAACTTTACTACTGTGGAGTGGTGGCCTGCTGTCGTCCTGTAGGGGGTGGGGGAGGATGGAGGAGCCTGGGCGCCCCTGCTTGTGTATTGACCAGCAGTGTTTTGTTTAGTGTGCCGATTAGCATATTTCCAGCAGGGTCCTTCATGAAATCCCTTAGGTCTCTGTACTGGCCTTGTGGTGTCTTTACGGCAGTCCAGTTGTGCACTTCGGAGAATGCCTGCGTCTGTTTTGGTATTGTCAACAGCCCATTACTCTCCAAGTTACTTAGTATGGTCAAAGAGAGCCCAAGGCATGCCAAGTGAGATTATGCAGAACATATGTAGGCAGCTCGCAGTTCAATAGGATCTGCACAGCCATCTTTTCATTTTCTGCGAATGGAATGCCCGCCAACGAGTTCCACACCTCAATAAAGCAGGGATGAAATCGGGCAAGTGCTCGTCTGTTTTCGTCGTTATCGCACCAAAGTCGGCTTGCTGTCTTGCCCTGGCCTTTATTTCATCTTTTTTGACGGGGCTGTCCAGCCCTTTCTCCTGGTCAGCAGTGTTATCCCAGGGTTGTGTGGGAATTTCAATAGCAGGGCGAATTGTCGTCCAGTGGGTTCCTTACGCGAGCTTCAATAGGATCTGCACATTTTGGGCAGACAGTTGTCAATGGTGCAAATTTGGAATAGACAATTGTGGACTGGGAGTGGGTGCTTCAACGGGTCTTGCAGCATGCATGGGTCCCCACTGCATGAGCCCAGATCTAATCGAGGGGAGTAGAGCCAATCATGATACGTGGAAAACTGGCAGCCGGTGCCCTGGATTTTCTGGGGAGTTTCCAAGCTACTTCTGAGTTTGGGGCGACCATTCGTGCTGGGCAGCTATGATGGTTCGGACCGAGTTGCGTCTGCTGTTAATTGCTGCGAGCGTCTAGTGGGCTTGTGCGGTGACAAATGCCCATCCCCACTTCATTGACAGTGGGTCTTGCTGTGCAGCTGTTAGGGGACGTTTTGGAGAAACGGCTTGGGGCCGTGTCCAATGATATTGAGATCTCCAATATTGCGGCGGTCTTTTTCCTTCAGAAGCAGATGCTGTTTGGCATTTTCTCAAAACATTTCAAGACACTGCAGCATGTAAAGAGTATCCTAGGAGGGCTCCCCGAGCCATCCCGTATTGGTCATGGCCCAGTAATCAATCGTATCCAATTAAATGGTTCCTCCACATGGACAATTCCCTCAGGACCAGGTGTAAAGGTTTCCTGTGCAGGTGATACATAATGGCTGTCACCTGTCCCTTTTAGCACGGTGTCTACCGGTGAATCAGGTGTAACAAGAGCAACTCCAAACTTCGTCTTGAAATTCACGCAGTTACCATAGCTTCTTTGCATCTTCGGACCAGGCTGTTCTCACCAGGTGGTTGGGGTCACGCAGCTCCCGCAGCTGGCACCTTCCGGCAGAGGGTGGATATATGTGCCCCATGGCATCTTGGTCATCCTGGCTTGAGTGCTAAGTGTTGTACTTTGGCTTTCGAGGAAAAAAGAAGAGAGCGAGGGCTCATTGAACACACAAGCAGCGAGTGATTGACACGTTAAGCAATTAAGGGTGATCGAGCATGTCCTCACTGAACACAACGTAAACAAACATTTTATGGATGGATGAACACATTCGGACAAGACACCTGAAATTCACAAGTCAAGCACTTAGTAACAACAAAGCAAACAGACACACACAAAACAACCACTCAGAAACCACAGAATGTAAAACAGTGTAAAGATAGGTTCCCTGACAATTTCAATTCAAGCTGAGGATCTCTCAGTATTAAAACAAAATTTTAATCCACACTCTTGCCTTCTATCTTGCCAGACTTCCGTTGGCTGACCGTGTTTTTCCTGGCTGGATCAGCTTGTTGGCGCAAGCCCTGGCTCAAGTTGGATCACGTGTCTGCCAAATTAGTGAAAATTTACTTGATCAATTTAGGACCTTAACCGACTACCCCTCCTCAGAACAAGTCAGTGGTTGCTGAAAGCTAAATTGTTGCAGTTGTTGGATTTGAATTGTGGCGAACTTCCTGAGTCATCCAACCTTTCACTCGGCCTGACCCTCTGTGGCAGAGCTAGCCGCCAGGTGTGAATTGGGATAACTTTAAAATGTCATTTTCACTTAACCTGTTGAGAAGAAAGGGGCTACTGACTACGCCAAATGTTTTGGATAAATATACCCCAAAAGCCAGAGATGACAAATCACGGTGATATTGCAGAAGAGAAATTGACCAAGCTGAAACAGCACAGGCAGGCTGTCTAGATCTAAGTGAGGACTGCAGATGCTGGAGATCAGAGTATAGATGAGAGTGGTGCTCGGAAAGCACACCATGTCAGGCAGCATTCGAGGAGGAGAAAAATCGACGTTTCAGGCAAAATAACTTCGTCAGGAATGAAGGCAGGGAGCCTCCGGGTGAAGAGATAAATGCAAGGGGGCGTGGGGCTGGGGAGAAGGTAGCCAAGTGTATAATAGGTGGATGGGGATGGGGTCGAAGGAGACAGGTCAGAGGGGAGAGTCGAGCGGATAGTTGGGAAGAAAGATTGGTAGGTCGGACAGTTCATGAGGATGCTGCTGAGCTGGAAGGTTGGAGGTGGGGTAAGGTAGTGGGAGGGGAAATGAGGAAACTGGTGAAGTCCACATTGATACCCCAGGGTTAAAGTGTTCCGAGGTGGAAGATGAATCATTCTTCCTCTAGGCGTCGGGTAGTGGGTGAGTGGCAGTAGAAGAGGCCGAGGACGTGGAGGTCCTCGGCAGAGTTAGAGGGGGAGTTGACACGTTGGGACACGGGGCGGTGGGGTTTTTAGAGCGGGTGTCCCGGAGATGCTCCCGAAAGTACTCTGTGAGAAGGCGTCCAATTTCCCCAATGTAAAGGAGACTAGGTTGGGAGCAACAGATATTATGAATGACATTGGTGGATGTACAGGTAACAATTTGATGGATGAGGAAGGCTCCTTTGGGACCTTGGATGGAAATGAGGGGGAGGTGTGGACGCAGGCTTTGCAAATCCTGCGGTGGCACAGGAAGGTGCCAGGACGGGAGGGTGGGTTGTTGGCGGCGTGGTCCTAACCAGATCATCATGGAGGGAACTGTCTTTGCGGAATGTGTAAAGGGGCGGCGTCTCTGTAGGTCACCGAATCTCTTCCTCGAGTTAAAAATTAAGCCAGGTTTTATAATAAAGTTGTACAATGATGTTGAGTAAAATGGGGAAATTACAATGTATTTGAAAAGTAACTCATCCAATTACAATGATGCTAATTACAAAGCAGCTATCAGAAGAATGTTCTGATTGCCGATGCAATGTAAATTCCGAGCAGCATCAAACAGTTCTTGATGAGATCAGTAGGTTCCAGCTGTCTTTGAGGTAGGTGACATTTTCTATTTTGAAGGAGTAATGTGTTTCCATTGTTTCTCTCCTGTGAACGAGGTATTTGGGTGACTCGCCTCTGACCTGCATTTTGTGTGGTTTTGGTATCATTGGGGTGGAGACTGCTCTTTGTGTTTTGGCTCAGCTGTGTTGATCCGGTCCAGGAAGCTTATTGCTGGTTTGTTAAAGGGAGTGTATTCTCTGGTCTACGAGCAACTATGATCATATCTGGTTATCCTTGTCAGCCGCTTTGTTCAATGCCGAAGCATTCTGGGTATTTCTTGTCTGGTTTGGACAGGCTTGATTTTCTGTTCTGTGTGCGCAAGTATGGGTAGGCAGGGTGAAAGATCTTTTCCCGCATCTAGGGTATAAGACGGGGATGGAATTGAAAACTTGAGAGAAGACCTGCCAACAAGCTGGTTGAAAGAAGTCTCTCGTTAAAGTACATTTTCGATCAGTAACATGTGATACAGAAATTCCTAACAAGTGGAAAAGAAGACATAGCAAGTTCCGAAGACAAGAACATACGCCGCTTGGTTTTGAGATGAGAAGTGTTGTTTCGTAAATCCTAATTAGGAGTTTTATCAGACTAGTATTTGGAAGGGAAGGTAAAAGATAGACTAGTGAACGAAATTGCAGATAGTGGTTAGGTAATTATTCTCTGCTATATTTTAAGAAATAA
>NC_057717.1:40344791-40375984 GCF_004010195.1 Chiloscyllium plagiosum
AGTGGCGGAGTCTGAGCCAGGAGACCTTTCCTTCGGAGTTCTGCAAAAGAACGGGATAAGGCCAGTAAATAGTCTCTGACAAATACATCTCCCCCTTGTAGAGTGGGACATCCATCAACCTTACTTCAATACGGTAATCCGAAGAGCATTTCATAGGGGGAAACCCCGACATCTCGGCGAGGTGCCGTACGTATCCTCATTAGGGCAATGGGCAGGCACTTTGGCCAGGGTAACTTAGTTTCTAACGTCAGCTTAGTCAATTGGGTCTTGAGCGTGCCATTCATTCTCTCAACTCGACCCGAACTCTGAGGGTGCCAGGGTGTGTGGAATTTCCATTGGATACCCAGGGCAGTACAGATCAAATGGTGTAGCTTAGAAATAAAATGCGTCCTGCAGTCGGAGTCAATAGATTCCATTATGCCATATCTCGGGATTATGTTCTCTAACAACAGTCGGGCCATGGTTGGTGCATCGTCTTTGGCAGTTGGGAAAGCCTCTACCCAGTGAGTGAAATGGTCTACTATTACTAGCAGATATTTCCATCTCTGTACTGGGGGTAATTCTGTAAAGTCGACTTGGATCCTCTGAAATGGCCTAATCGCTAGGGGCTGACCACCAGCTGGCATAGAATGCATGGCTTTCTGATTAATACGCCGGCAAGTGGGGCATCCGACTACCTCTTGTTGGGCTAATGTGTATATCCCCCTGCATACATAGTCTCTCAGGATTGTGTCACACATGGCTT
Organism: Chiloscyllium plagiosum; assembly: GCF_004010195.1. Taxonomy (NCBI): domain Eukaryota; kingdom Metazoa; phylum Chordata; class Chondrichthyes; order Orectolobiformes; family Hemiscylliidae; genus Chiloscyllium; species Chiloscyllium plagiosum. Next base: position 40,345,537 of record NC_057717.1, read on the forward strand.
GCACCCCCCAGTGGGTCTGATGGTGTAATCGGTGCAGAATACTCCGGGTGATCTGTTTGTTTAGTACTTGTCTCCCATCAGGAACCGTCCACTTCCCGTTAGTTTCTAGCCGGGCACCCAATTGATCCATTTTATCAATCTCCCCCTGGGTGAAGACGGGTTGTTTAGCGAGGCCCTTCCCTCAACGGTATTAACGTTAACAATTGGACGGATTTTTCGACCGCTGCCCGCTTGGCTTCCTCGTCTGCCAGCCGGTTTCCCACCGCTTCCGGTGTCGACCCCTTCTGGTGGCCGGGTACATGGACTACTGCAAGTTCCGTAGGTAACGCCAGGGCTTCCAACGTTAGGCTGATCATTTGTTTGTGAGCTAATTCTTTTCCCCGGGAAGTTATCAATCCTCGCTCTTTCCAGATTTTCCCGAAAGTATGAACGATTCCGTATGCATACTTTGAGTCAGTATATATGGTCCCCACTTTCCCTTCCAACAGCTTCAGGGCCCTCTGGGGGGCGTACAACTCACAGGATTGGGCTGACCACTTCTCGGGCAGTCGTCCAGACTCAATCGTCTGTTTCGTTGCACCATCTATAACAGCATAGCCACTGTATCGTACTCCACTGATGCACCTGGAGGACCCGTCGATATACAGTTCCTGTCCCTCACCCAGCGGGGCTTCTTGCAGGTCCTCTTGGCTTTTGGTCTGCAAGTCCACAAATTCCACACAATCATGCTCCTGTTCCCCGTCTGCAGGACGTCCGTACAGAAACTGGGCTGGGTTGCAACTGAGATCTTTTGCAAAATTGAGATCGTTCCCGGTCATCAAAATCGTCTCATACTTTAGGATGCGAGAGTCTGTTAACCAGCGGTGAGCCTTTTGAGCCAGTATGGTACTAACCGAATGTGGGGAGTATACTGTGATCCTTCCTCCAAAGGTAAGTTTTCGGGCCTCTTCTACTAACATTGCCGTAGCTGCCATTGCCTGTATACAGGTCGGCCATCCACATGACACAGGGTCTAACATTTTTGACAAAAATTCAACCGGCTGACGTTTCCCTGCCCGCAGCTGAGTGAGCACACCCTGGTCAATTCCGCCGGCGCTATTAAGATATAACTGGAACGGTTCCTTCAGGGTGGGTAAAGCCAATACCGGAGCTCGAATCAGTTTATTTTTAATAATATTAAATCGCTGCTCCTCCTCATCTGACCAGTCCAGTTTTTGTCCTTCTTGTCCCAGTTTGTCGTACAAAAATTTTACTAAAGTGGTGTAACTTTCAATCCATATCCGGCAATTCCTGGGACTAGTAGGGTATTGCCGGATATGGATTGAAAGTTACACCACTCTAGTAAAGTTTTTGTACGACAAACTGGGACAAGAAGGACAAAAGGTGGACTGGTCAGATGAGGAGGAGCAGCGATTTAATATTATTAAAAATAAACTGATTCGAGCTCCGGTATTGGCTTATCCACCCTGAAGGAACCGTTCCAGTTATATGTTAATAGCGCCGGCGGAATTGCCCAAGGTGTGCTTACCCAGCTGCGGGCAGGGAATCGTCAGCCGGTTGCATTTTTGTCAAAAATGTTAGACCCTGTGTCATGTGGATGGCCGACCTGTATCCAGGCAGTGGCAGCTACGGCAATGTTAGTAGAAGAGGCCCGGAAACTTACCTTTGGAGGAAGGATCACAGTATGCTCCCCACATTCGGTTAGTGCCATACTGGCTCAGAAGGCTCACCGCTGGTTAACAGACTCTCGCATCCTGAAGTATGAGACGATTTTGATGACCGGGAACGGTCTCAATTTTGCAAAAGATCTCAGTTGCAACCCAGCCCAGTTTCTGTACGGATGTCCTGCAGACGGGGAACAGGAGCATGATTGTGTGGAATTTGTGGACTTGCAGACCAAAAGCCGAGAGGACCTGCAAGAAGCCCCGCTGGGTGAGGGACAGGAACTGTATATCGACGGGTCCTCCCGGTGCATCAGTGGAGTACGATACAGTGGCTATGCTGTTGTAGATGGTGCAACGAAACGGACGATTGAGTCCGGACGACTGCCCGGGAAGTGGCCGGCCCAATCCTGTGAGTTGTACGCCCTCCAGAGGGCCCTGAAGCTGTTGGAAGGGAAAGTGGGGACCATATATACTGTCTCAAAGTATGCATACGGAGTCGTTCATACTTTCGGGAGAATCTGGAAAGAGCGAGGATTGATAACTTCCCGGGGCAAGGAATTAGCTCACGAACAAATGATCACCCTAACGTTGGAAGCCCTGTCGTTACCTACGGAACTTGCAGTAGTCCATGTACCCGGTCACCAGAAGTGGTCGACACCGGAAGCGGTGGGAAACCGGCTGGCAGACGAGGAAGCCAAGCGGGCAGCGGTCGAAAAATCCGTCCAATTGTTAACGTTAATACCGTTGCGGGAAGGGCTCGCTAAACAACCCGTCTTCACCCAGGGGGAAATTGTTAAAATGGATCAATTGGGTGCCCGGCTAGATACTAACGGGAAGTGGACGGTTCCTGATGGGAGGCAAGTACTGAACAAACAGATCACCCGGGGTATTCTGCACCGATTACACCATCAGACCCACTGGGGGGTGCAAGCAATGTGTGATACAATCCTGAGAGACTATGTATGCAGGGGGATGTACACATTAGCCCAACAAGAGGTAGTCGGATGCCCCACTTGCCGACGTATTAATCGGAAGGCCATGCGTTCTATGCCAGCCGCTGGTCAGCCCCTCGCGATTAGGCCATTTCAGAGGATCCAAGTCGACTTTACAGAATTACCCCCAGTACAGAGATGGAAATATCTGCTAGTAATAGTAGACCATTTCACTCACTGGGTAGAGGCTTTCCCAACTGCCAAAGACGATGCACCAACCGTGGCCCGACTGTTGTTAGAAAACATAATCCCGAGATATGGCATAATGGAATCTATCGACTCCGACAGCGGGACGCATTTTATTTCTAAGCTACACCATTTGATCTGTACTACTCTGGGTATCCAATGGAAATTCCACACACCCTGGCATCCTCAGAGTTCGGGTCGAGTTGAGAGAATGAATGGCACGCTCAAGACCCAATTGACTAAGCTGATGCTAGAAACTAAGTTACCCTGGCCACAGTGTCTGCCCATTGCCCTAATGAGGATACGTACGGCACCTCGCCGAGATGTGGGGGTTTCCCCCTATGAAATGCTGTTCGGATTACCGTATTGGTGTAAGGTTGATGGATGTCCCACTCTACAAGGGGGGGGGATGTATTTATCCGAACCTATTTACTGGCCTTATCCCGTTCTTTTGCAGAACTCGGGAGGAAAGGTCTCCTGGCTCAGACTCCGCCACTTGACTTCCTCCTGCATAAGGTGGAGCCCGGAGATTGGATACTTGTTAAGACCTGGAAGGCCGAAAAGCTCCAGCCGCGGTGGGAAGGACCGTTCCTGGTTCTGTTAACAACTGAAGCAGCTGTTCGGACGAAAGAAAAAGGGTGGGTCCACGCATCAAGGATAAAGGGGCCTGTTCCGCCTGAAGAAGAAAGCACCTGGACATGCGAGCAAGGGGACAAGCCGTTGTCGGTAAAACTGAAAAGACAGCAATAATGAACTCTACTTGGACTGTATTGGTGGGGATATTGATCAGTTTACTACTGTATGTGGGGGAGGGTGAGGGGAGATGTGACAAATGTCGCACTACAGTAAGACTTGGGATTCGAATCCATTCGGGATCATTTGTGTCCCATTCCTATGTGGTAGCTGGTGGCGCACGGCGTTGCTGGTGGTTGGGGGAGGCATGATTCTTCTTCTCGTATTACCCTGCCTAACTGCCTGTATTCAGTTTTTAATTCAGAAAAATATTTCCCGACTCCAGGCAGTGGTGGTTCCACAACATGGGACGCGGGAACTTAAAGTGATGTTGCTGCGAAAGACCAAGGATTTCCCGGGCCCTTGAGGGAGGGGGGGGCTTATCTTGGTCAGGTACATCTTAAAGAAAGAAAAGGGTGGAATTGTGAGAGGTAATATCGTTTAAACTTTAAGATGTGCCTGGACCACAGACTGGTCTATAATAAAAGACAAAACTTTTGTTTCTTTTCTAACAACCATTTTATATACTCAAAAGTAGAGTAGTTTAAATTGTGCAGAATGCTGACAATTTGTGAGCTATAGTAAAAGCATGCAGGCTCTTGATTAATGAAGCCATTCACACAGCAGAGAAGGATGAGTCCTTCGCTGATAAGACTCCAGGATGGGAGTACGACTTGAGACATCTGTTTTGATAAGACTACAGGGTGAGAAAAACAACAAACTTTGGAGACTCTGGAGCCTTTTGTTGCAGACTTTGTGATAAGAATAATGATGTTTTTAAGAATGTGAACCTCATGGCTTGTTGGAGCCAAGGAGAGGAGGGACTTGTGCTGTATATAATGGGAGACTTTGTAAGCCTCAGCGCGCCTTTTCTTCAAGGGTGCCCGACTCTGCAGACTTGACTTGTTAATAAAACTTTGTTTTCCTGAATTTGTCTAGAGCGATTATTGAGAAGCGATTTTCGTTTCGAACAAATTCGATGCTCTGGAATATTATAACAGGGAAAATTGAACAGTTGAGAGAAAAGGTCATGTCCAAGCATGTAAGATCTGCTTGAAAATGGCTCTCTCTTAAAAGGACCTATTCCATAAGTAATCTGTGGTGCAGACATTCCTAACAAGGAGTAAAGAAGAGCTTTAAAATGTGTTGCTGGAAAAGCGCAGCAGGTCAAGCAGCATCACAGGAACAGGAGAATCGAAGTTTCGGGCATAAGCCTTCTTCAGGAAGAAGGGCTTATGCCCGAAACGTCGATTCTCCTGTTCCTGTCATGCTGTCTGACCTGCTGCGTTTTTCCAACAAAACATTTTTACGCTCTGATCTCCAGCATCTGCAGTCGTCACTTTCTCCAAGAAGTAAAGAAGACACAGAAAGATCCCGAGACAAGAATTTTGAACCGGGCCACCTGTGCAAGGAAAGCAAACGCTTTTACCATAGGATCAGAGCACGATAACTACACTCTTAAACAGAATGGCCATCGGTGCTGTACACATATGCGTGTGTGACTCAGTAAATTTTACTAAATTCAATGGTACTTATTAGACATGCAGAAAAGGCAGTTTCTGCACATATTAATAAAAAGCAAACGGCAAGCTCCCACCCCCGCCCACACAAGATGTCAAAGAGGTGCGAACCAAACGTGAATGTTCTTTGCTCTCAATATGAAAAGCTCTCTCACCTGTGTCACATTCACGTCACTTGTTGCTGACTGAATCAGAAAGAAGGAGTATCACCAGATCTGTATCTGCCTCGCTTTGTTGTCCCGCCTCCCAACTCCCGGAAGCCTTTTACATTTTCCTGCTCTTCTGTGACTAAATGGAAAGAGACTGGATGCAATGTCATTAATAGCCTGTCTGTCATTTCCTCAGCTTCTGTTCCAAACTGGCTTAGGTATCAGGATGCGTATTAATATTAGTCACTCCATGACAGCGCACGTCAAAAGGTTCATCTGATATTGTAACTTCTTTCAGTCCTGTTGCTGACTGATTGAAGTCGCTAACATGCAAACTACTCCCAAACATGACTCCTGACTACTAGTGATGATTGCTGAACGTTGAAAAGCCACAGACAGCATCCAAATGAGACCTTCCAGAGATAACTTCAAGATTGATTTGAGGGAGAGTCTACGTTAGGATTCCGCCGTGCACTGTGACACCAGCAAATCAGCCTCTCCCTTGAATTGAAACAGCCGCCTGTGCAAGGTTAGCACATACAGTACAGCTTTTCGGGAAGGATCAGAGCAAGTGACTACTCTTTTTAACAGAATGGCTGTCGGTGGTGTACACATCTGAGCATATTCAGAACCAGTTTGGAGAAAAAAATGTTTCACACAGTAATTAATTGGAATTGCATTCCCTTTCAAAACTACAGCAGGTATGGGTGATCAATTTCAAAGCTAGGGTTGCTGATGAGCGAGACAAGGAAGAAATCTCCGTTCATGTCAATCTAAAGAACTGCCGTCGGAAAAAAGGCTGTTGCTGCCCGTTTCAGACAAATATAATGCCGACTACACTCCAGAAACAAGCCCCGCTACCAGATGGTGCTCCGAGTCGTCCAGCACTGAAATTTGCGGCCGTTGAACGCTTCACTTTCGGTTTTCAGTAGTTCGTTGTTGTCCAGCGTAGATGGCAGCATTGAAAGATGAAGATAATCACGTGGAATTGCTCGCAAACGATAGACAAGGATGTTGTTAGCGTGGCAAGATTTGCACTGTAGTGCGATTCTGAATAGGATGCCACAACGTTCTCTGCAGCATAGGGCGGAGGCGTGACATTCTGGAATGTGTATAAACTGATTATGTAAGCGTTTTTTTCTCAGGGTGGAGCAAGTTGAAAACTAGATACCATTGGATTCAAGTGAGAGGGGTAAAATTAAAAAGGGCCCTGAGGCACATTTCCCACGCAGAAGATTGTGCATGTATGGAATGAGCTACCAGAGGAAGTGGCGGAGGCTGGTACTCTCAGAAGATTTCAAGGGCACTTAGATGACTCTGTGGATAGGAAAGTTTTACAGGGATATGGACCAATCCTGATAAATAGGACATAATTAATTTAGACAATGTTATCAGCACGTACGAGTACACTGAACAGTCTGTTTCCATGCTGTGTACTTCAGTGATGCAATGTTGCTGAACTGACTTAAATAGATTATTTTTCGCGGCACTTGCCATCTGTCTCGGTGGCGTAATATTTTAATCTGTTCGACTGTTCACCGAAAAGATAGTGTTGTGAAGCACTGCAGAACAGAAGGACTTCCGTACTTTTGCCCCCTGCAATAATCATTGAAATTATTCCAGATCATTAGGTGAGAATTCTTGCTGCCGTGAGTTACCTCACAAACCGTGTTACCTCTCAATGTAGTGATTGAGTCGGAAATCAGACAACACATAACGAGTAACACTAGCACAAATGACAAACTAAATGCGTTTTCAGTCAAACCAAATTATGACTGCTGTCTGTGAGACTGTCCGAGAGCAATGACCCACAAACTAATCGCACACCTGGCAGCAGGGCAATTCCAAACAGATTTTCAAAGCACACTGGAAGCTTAGTGCACCTCAGCTTCCCAGAAAGTGCTGAAATGAGATAAAAGAAAGAACAATAAGAATGGGCTATGAAAAGTAAATTTTACCAATCACAGTCTTGATTAGATGAGCTTTCTCTTCCGATTAATAATGCGGGAGTGCGTGTAGCGTATCAGCAACATCCGTCTACCGGACAGAAATTAAGCAAATGAGAGAAATTTAACAACATGTGGCATCGCAATTAATTGGAATTCTTTTCACATTCAACAGAGCACCAAATAACGACGAGTAGAGTCACTGCAGGATTTTGTTGCACAACAGCGATGAACTAACAATCTCCTTTCGTTTTCAGTGAACACATAACTTGCCTGGAATATGAAGCCTCAGTGGAACTGCTGAAACAGGGGACTTTTCACGTGGAAGGCGAACGTGATCGAAAAGCGCAGACGCTGACCAAATGGAGAGTCTGCACTCTCCCATAACACAGGTCGGTTTCCAAAAAGGAAATCCAACCTGTTGTGTTGAACTTAAATGCAGTAGTGTTCAGTACGCAGCAGCATGATATGCGATCTGCACAAATGGCAGCCTTGGTGCTCGCACCCAAACTGCTTCGAGTCTGGAACCTACATCCAGCACTATAAAACGCTCGGCCACGCTACCAGCCACAGTGGTAAAGCATTTTCGTATTGTTCCTTTGGTACTCCTTCAAAACAACCGAAGCAAAGTCACAGAGGAAGAGTTCCACGATCTCTATCCTGCTCACAGTGCTGCTAGGATGGGCCCGGCACAATATCAATTTTGCAGCAGATAATGCTGTCCCTTCAATTCACACAAAAATGAATGCAGAGCTGAACCTACCTTCTGAGACTCGATCGAGCTACAAATATAATGCGTGTGTGAGTGAGCGTCTGAAAAATGAATACAGGGTGAGTTCGAACATGGAGACTGAAGACCTATGCCTCTGTGACTCTTACAGCTCGAGACAAAGTGGCTCCCTGGGCATACATGTCCAACTGCAGCTAGTCTGTAAAGGTACATAAATGATTTGCTACTCGATAGCAGGACTAGACCGATAAAATGATGAAGTGCTAAACAGGCTGCACAGCCGCAGGTCTTTGTATCACAAGATAAGATCGATCTAATCATTATGATCTAAGTTGTTTACCAGTTAATATCATTAGATCAAACAATTATCAATGAAGTGATACCATGTATTGATAGATAATTGTCTGAATAAACTATGCGATTATGCCTTATGTTCTGCTTTATGAGAAGTATAAACATGCCTCTGTATTGAACCAGTATGTGCAGTTCCTCCGAAGGATATGGAAGTACATAACTCCTGTGTTTCTGGATGTTCTATCCACAGCAATATTCAAAACAAAGATTGAAGTTTTAAGATTATGACAGATTGCGTGTATTTATTGACCGATCACAGAACTGAGAGACCACTCGCACCCCCTCCGGGGTTCAGAACTTCATGAGAAAGCATATTCGGTAACGTTTTGCGAACAAAACCATGAACTGCATTCCATTACCGGAATTTAGATGATTGATTTGGGAAATGATATCACCCATTACTCGAAACAGAATAACATTCGAGTTTACATGCAACAAGAAAATCACCAGACACCGACAAAATGTACAAGCTGAACAGGCCGTCTACCAGATCATACCATGTAGCATATTTACAGTTACCACGTTTGTTTTGCAGAATAAGCATCCCAAAGAAGGTTCTCCATCTGAAAAGCTGAGTTAGCATTCGAATCTGAGAAGGACAGATCACATTTTGAGGCTGTTCGATCGTCGGTGCCTTTGTCATAAAGCTGTTCTCTTTTTATCGAACAGCTGTTCTTTGGATCAAAGATGAACTGTCCTTGATTTTTTTTTCAGGGGGGCAATAAACCGGACTCCTATCAGACTTATTTGGTACAGAGATGAAAAGGATATTGAGAGGCCTTCAGCACAAAGTGCTCATGCTTTAGAATGAATCTGTATAAAGAAATGGGAGTGGTCAGTTCTTTAATTTGTTAGCTGAGCGGTTTTTGTTAAGTCTGAACATGGATGTTCAACAAGGAGCTGTGTAGAAACTCTTCTCTTTGCTTTCCTTCAACTTCAACCTGTAAGTACGTCTTCCACTTAAACTAGGTACTAAAGGGAGTTTGATTATTGGGAGTGTTGTGTGTATTCCGAACAGCATAATTAAGTCTAACTGGATAGGTTGCATTCGGTCGGGTTTCTTTATTCTGTTCTTTGTTTTTCATTGCGTAATTTCGTGAATAATATTTTATGTCTGCTTTTAAATCCAGCAGTCAACGTAGCGACCTTACCCCAGGTAATATTCACTGGGCACTTATGAAACAAATTACAAAGTTAGTACTCGGGCTGCCTCTTCACAATGTTTGAAGCGGTCTGGACTAGTTCATAACAGTTTGGGGGCTCTTTACATTAATTTAGATAGCGAGTGGTAGGTGCTAGTGCTTTTATTTTGGGTGTTTGCTTGGTTTGGTAGACAAAGCTTCGGGTAGTAACGGCACTTTCAGTCGGCAAACGTTTTCTGGATATGGATGTGGTTACTTTTGAATGTGTGGAAAAAGTGAGAAAGACCAAGTAACGAGAATTTGCAGAGAAACTGGAAGTGGAACTATGTGCTTCTTTGAGGGAAGCACAAGTAACTACAGCAGTAGCTCACTATTTAAACCTGCTGGAGAAACCATCAGCATCTATACAGATGGCAAGTAATCAATTCCAAATGAAGTAGCTTGTGTTGCAGGCGAGAGATAAGGAAAGGGCAGAATAAATGAAACAGCTTGAGTTATCATTAAAAGCAGAACAGAAAGAAAAGGAGTGAGTTTTTGAATTTCAAAAACTGACACTTGAAAAGGAAAGTCAACTTCAAAGGCTTGAGATAAAGGCTGATGGTATACTCATTGCGGAAGAACTGAAAACTCATTTGAAGAGCAGACAGCTAAAACAGCAATAGTCTCAGATGAGAAGGCTGATGATTATGAGCTGGACCCGAAAACACGGCTTGGCTTACAGAATCTACTTCAGTCCATGACGGGTCGAAATTGGGCAAAAAGATAACATGACGTGGAAAGGGAAAGGTGGATCTCAGTGAAGATCATAAGGATAATTTAACACGGGGTAAAAAAGAGATCCTTGAAGGTGATAAGAAAGTCAAAAGGCTCCAGTGTTTTCACGGTAATAAAATGGGCCACACAAAAGAACAATGTTGGTCGGTTCGGAAAAACCCAGATATAGGAAAGCTTGGAAGTGTTTTGGATTGTAACAGAAAGCACAGGGGACGTTACACAACTGCATCAGTGTGTATACGATGATAAGAGGTTGGAAAAGGAGGAAATACCGGATCTCCTCAAAAATACATGCAAGGGTAACGTTTATTCACATAGGCCGGGGTAGTAGGTAAGAAGGTTACAATATTTAAGGACACAGGATCCTCCCAGTCTGTAATGCTGAAGAATGAAGAGATATGCACTCCTGATAGATAATTGCTGGAAAAGGTGATGGCAACAGGGATTCATGGTAAGACAAAATGTGCTCAATTATGTGATGAGAGGCTAGGCAGTCCAGAGAAGAGTGGATAATTTGTAGTCGGCGTACTTGACAAGTTCTCAGCTCCCGGAAAACAATGTGTCCTTACACATTCTATGGCTGATTCACCGGAAGGCGTGCGGGCTACTCGAGTTGAAAAGCCAATGGAGATGCCGGCAACTGAAGACATGGAGAATGTTTATCTAGGAATTTTCCCTGGATGTGTGATCACAAGATCACAGCAGCACAAGCTGAAGCAGAATAGATCAAAAGGCCCAGCTAAAGAAGCTGGCGTAGTGTTATCTGAAACTTCCTTTCATCAGATAAGTGAAATACAGAAGGAGCAAATACGTAAACATGCCAGTATTTTAGCTCTAATAATCTGATTGAATTACAGCAGAAAGATGAGAAGTTAAAACAGTTATATCAAAAGGCATTTCTTGAGAAAGAAAGCGTGTGTTATCACTTAACAAATGATGTCTTAATGAGGAAATGGAGACCATCACACATTCAAAGAGACGAGAAATGGGCAGAAGTTCATCAAAAAGTTTTGCCAGTGGGGTACAGAAAGGAGATACTACGAGTGGCGCATGAGCTACCACTTGGAGGTCATTTACGGGTAAGGAAAACACAGGCTAAAATACAAAGACATTTTTTACTGGCTTGGATGACCCAGAGATGTAATTGAATTTTTCCAGATGTGGCAGATATGTCAGCTAATCGGACAACCACAGGCATAAATAAAGCCTGCTGCTTTAATATCTATTCGAGCATTTGAGGAAACTTTCACAAAGGTCTTGATTGATTGCGTCGGTACCCTACCTGAAACAAAAAGTGGGAACAAGTAATTATTACAATAATGGATTTATTGACTCGATTTCCAGAGGTAAACCGATTACGCAACATCATGGCCAAAGGGGTTGCAGCAAAACTACTTAATTTGTTTTTACTAGATACGAACTACCAATAGAGATTCCAGACAAATCAAGGAACAAACTTCACATCCAGACTATTCAAGAAGGTTATGGATAATTTGGGAATAAAGCAATTCAAATCTACTGCGTGCCATCCTGTAAACCAGGGAGTGTGATAGAGATGGCATCAAACAGTAAAGACCATGTTAACGGTTTATATTCAGGATTATGCAGATGATGGGGAGAATGGAATTTTTTGCGATCAGAGATGCACAGAATGAATCGACTAAGTTCAGTCCATTTGAATTAGTTCTGGGTCATGAAGTAAGAGGACTTGATTAAGTTTGTTAAAAGTCCGTTATAACTGATTAGGTAGAAATTAATAAGTCAGAGTTCAGAGACCACCCATTTGAACTATGTGTCAAATGTTAGGGAACGATTAATTTGAGCTGGAGAGTCGGCTAGAACGAATTTAAAAGTGTCATGCCATATAATGAAATAAGAAGCAGATAAGAAATCACAAATTCGCAACTTTGCTATTGGCCTCTGAATGTTAGTGGCACTTCCAGTAACAGGTGTGCACTTAAAGGCAAGGGTTCGTATACCATAACAAACTAAATGGAAATTGAGTGAGGTAAACTACTTGATAACGACTCCAGGCAGGAAAAAATCTCACAGAGTGTATCGTGTGGATATGCTTAAAGGTATTTTAATTGGGAAGGAAAGCAAGAGGAGAAGGTGTTAATGATTACAAAACAGAAGGAAGAACCAACTTCAGAGGATTCTGAGTTGGATATTCCTCAAACCAAATTGGACAATGAGGAATTTGTCAAACATTGGGAGAGACTATTGAGTTACCTTCCACAGGAAAATCGAAATGACCTGAAAGAGATATTACTATGGCTTTTAAAGAAATGCGGAAATAAACTGGGAAGTACTGATCTAATTGTGCAAGACATAGATATCATGGATGCTGTTCTGATTCAGTAACATCATTTTTGAAATAACCCTCTTAAGTTGGCACATGCTCAGAAGGAGATAGAGCGCATGCTTTAAGATGATATAATCGAAATGCGTGAGAGTGACTGGAGCTCACCCATAGTCAGTGCAAAAGCTAGATGTTATCCCACGTTTATGTGTGGACTTGGGTGAAGTCAACGCTGTTACAAAGACTGATGCGTAGCCAATTCCACGGTTGGAGGACTGTGTTCAAAAAGTGGAACGAGCAACTTACATTTCGAGATTGGCCGTGCTCAGAGGCGAAAGGCAAGTACAATACTCAGAGAGAGCAACGTCGAATCTCCTGTTCCCTGGATGCTGCCTGACCTGCTGTGCTGTTCCAGCAATAAAGTTTCAACTTTGATCTCCAGCATCTGCAGACCTCACTTTCTCCTCAGAGAGAGCAAAGGCGATTTTAGGTTTGGTAACGCCAAATTGACGAGATCAGTTCAAAGTCATGCCATTTGGTATGAACAACGGTCAAGCCCAGCCATATTTCAGAGACTGAGAAATAAGGTTTTTACCAGATGTGTGGTGTACATTGCTGATTTGGTGATTTTTAGTCACTCATGGAAGGAACACGTACAGCATTTATCAGATTACGTGATCGACTTCAGAAGACATGCTTGGTGGTAAACTTGGCTAAAAGTGAATGTTCCAAAGCACAAGTCACCTTTCTTGGTTCATGTTATTTTACATCGATAAATGGCTCCCGGGAGATGCCAAAAATAAAGTAATTGGCGAATCTCCCCACACCGTCATCAATAAAAACAGTAACACCGTTCCTGGGGTTGAGTGCATTTTGCCAAACGTTTGTGCCGAAACTTAGCAGTGTCACTGCTCCACTCACCGAATTGTTATAAAAGGGCATAAACTTTCGGTAGACAGAGGACTATATACTCTGTTAACCACTGCCCCATTAACAGCCATACTGGATTGCATAAAGCCTTTCAAGGTGGCGATCGATGCAGTGATGTGGGTGTCGGTGCGGTGCTCCTGTAGGAGGATGACGAGGGAAGAAAAAAAACCCATCAGATATTTTTCCAGGAAGTTGACCATTCAACAACAAAAATATTCAACAATGAAGAAAGTGACTTTCAACATGGTGTTGGGGCATTACAACATTTCAGTGTTTATAGTACCAGCAATTCATCTGTGACAATCATAGAAACTGATCACAATCCATTGATATTTGTGGAAAAAAATGACAAAAATATCCGACTGTTTAGATAGAGCTTGTTGCAGACATTCCATCTCAGAATCGTGCATGTGGCACGTCGTGAAAACATGATTGCCGAAACTCAAATGAGATACGGAGGTGTTCATTGGTGGATGTGCCGTGGCCTGAATTTGCATGTGTTTGTGCATGTTTGCATGTTTATCGTCAGTGTAGTGTATGTGTGTGTTTAGACTACCTACCGGGTTTTTTAGGTTTAAAAATGAAGCCTTTTTTGGTATTGATGATTCCTTTTTAAGGGCGTAGGTGTCACAAAGCTAATCGTTTTTTTACTAAGAGCTGTTCCTTGTCTCAAGGAGACTCTGTACTTTGACTTTTTTTTTCAGAGGGGCAATAATCCGAGCCAGACTCCGATCAGTCTGCTTTCGTACAGATTTTGCGAAGCCGTTTGTTGAGATGTAAACAGATGAGACTTCTGACCAAAGTGACCATGCTTTAGAAGTGACCTGTATACTGAAAGGGGAATGGTCAGCTCTGGGATGTTCATCAGGGAACTGTGTGCAAACTCTTTCTTTCCTGACTTTCAACTTCAACCTGTAAGCCTGTGTTCCATTTATACTGGTTATTAAAAGGGGGTGCTCATTGGGACTGTTGTGTTTATTTGAAACAGCATAACTTTGTCGAGCTGAACAGGTTGAGTTCTGTAGGGATTTTTTATTCTGTTCTTGGTGCTTAATTGCTTAATTTTAAGAATAATGTTTTGTCTGTTTTAAAAACTATTCATTATGCTATCTTACTCCGGGTAATTTTCATTGCACATGTACAGAAACAAATTGCAAAGTTAGGTCGAGGGCTACGTGAATAAGTGTGTTTTGGGTGGTCTGGCTTAGACAATAACACTGGTACAGGCTATCATTTTCCTTCAATTTCACCTTAACTGTGCATTTTCTTGTAGAGATTTCCACAGCTGGATATGAACAACCGCCGCATGTCTGCCAGCTGAGTTGGAAAGCTATGAGGGAATCGATGAGAAGCGACCCAGTTATTTTTTTTCTCAATTCCACGGTGCTTATTGAGAGATGCAAAATCGCAGTTTCTAAAGACATTGACAAAAGGTAAAATGCGATCCGCCCTGCGAGTTGACAAAGTTGTGGGAACTGTACGTAATTCCCTTTTGTTCGAGACGTGTAAAGCTCTCCCGCCTGAGGTGCTGTCATGTCTCTTTTAGATTTTTTTATTGAATTAGAATCCCTACACAGTTGAAAGAGACCCTTACGCCCAACATGTCCAAAACGACCCTCCGGAGATTATCCCACCCAGACCCATTATTGTTGATGACTGAATCAGAACGAAAGGGTTTCTCAAGAATTGCAAGTGCTTCGATTTGTTGTCCACCAACGCCCGCTTAGGCTTCTGCTCTTTTTTGAAATTAAGAAAAGAAAGTGGATTAATTGTCATGCAGCAGCCTGTCTGTCGTTTCCTCCGTTTCAGTTCGGACATGGCTTATATTTAAGAGAGCTCGTTAATGTTCAAGGTTCTATGAGGTGGCAAGTCAAGAGGTTCTTCGGAGACTGTAAATTGATTCATTCCTGTTGCTGAAGGAATGAGCTGCTAATATATGAACTGCTACAAAACATGATGCAGGACCTCTGGTGTTGATCATCGCACGTTCAAGCAGTAGACAGCATCCAAATAAGTCCTGTCAGAGATTACTTTTGATTACCTTTCACTGAGAGGATACATCAGGAATGTGTGGTGTACCAGCAAATTTTGTTTCTCCTTGGCTTTGAACCGGGCCACCTTCGCATGGAAAACAAATGCAGTACTGCTGTTACACAAAGGATCATGGTACTGTAACTGCACCATTAAACAGGCTGCCAATCAGTGCTGTCGACATAGGGCCCATGTTCAAAACCAGGGAGGAGAGAAATATAACAAGTTTCACAGAACAATTATTTGGAATTGCATTTCTTTTCACCGCTAGAGCAGATAAGGACGAGCAAATTCAAAGTCAGGTTTACTGATGAGAGCAGGATGTAAGAAGTATTTGTTCACTTCAATCCAAAAGATTTCCGTTTGGAACATGGCGAATCTGACGACCACTACAGAACGGAAACGAACCCCGCCAACTCTGGATACTCAACCTCATACAGCACTGATTTTTTCAGCCATTCAACACATCATCCTTCTGATTCACGTCGATTTATTCCATCCAGCGTTGTTGGCATTATTGAAAAATAAAGAGGAAGTAGTAAATTTGCTTGGGAGATATTTATTCATAGAGTTGTAGAGACGTGCAGAATGGAAACAGACCCTTCGGTCCAACCCGTCCATGCCGACCAGATATCCCAACCCAATCTCGTCCCACCTGCCACCATCCGGCCCATATCCCTCCAAACCCTTCCTATTCATATACCCATGAAAATGCCTTTTAAATGTTGTAATTGTACAAGCCTCCACCACTTCCTCTGGCCGTTCATTCCATACACGTACCACGATCTGCTTGAAAACGTTGACCTTTAAGTACATTTTATATCTTTCCCCTCCTACCCTAAACCTGTGCCCTCTAGTTCTGGAGTCCCGCACCCCAGGGAAAGACTTTGTATATTTATTCTATCCATGCCCGTCATAATTATTTAACCATCTATAAGGTCACCCCCCAGCCTCCGACGCTCCAGAGCGAACAGCCCCAGCTTGGTCAGCCTCTCCCTATAGCTCAAAACCTCCGACCGTGGCAACATCCTTGTAAATCTTTTCTGAACACGTTCACGTTTCACAACATCTTTCCGATAGGAAGGAGACCGGAATTGCACGCAATATTCAAACAGTGGACTAACCAGTGACCTGCACAGCCGCAACATGACATCCCAAGTCCTCTACTCAATACATGACCAGTGAAAGAAAGCATACAAAAAAACCTTCTTCACTATCCGATCTACCTACGACTCCACTTTCAAGGAGCTTTGAGACTGCACTCCAAGGTCTCTTTGTCCAACAATATTTTCGAGGGCTTTATCATTAAGTGTATAAGTCCTGTTAACATTTGCTTTCCCAAAATGCAGCACCTCTCATTTATATGAATTAAACTCCAGCTGCCACTTCTCAGCCCATTGGCCCATCTGGTTCAGATACTGTTGTAATCTGAGGTAACCCTCTTCGCTGTCCACTACACCTCCAATTTTGGTGTCATCTCAAATCTTACAAACTGTACCTCTTATGCTCACATCCAAATCTTTTGTGTACAAGACAAAATGTCGAGGAACCAGCACCGATCCTTTTGGCATTCCACTGGTCATGGACGTCCAGTCTGAAAAAAAACCCTCCACCACCACCCTCTGTCTTCTACACTTGAGCCAGTTCTGTATACAAATGACTAGATTTTCCTGTATTCCATGAGATCTAACCTTGTTAATCACACTCCCATGGGGAGCCCTTTCGTACGACGCCTTACTGAAGTCCATGTAAATCATATCTACCGCTCTGCTCTCATCAATTCTTCAAAGAACATCTCAATCACATGTGTGAGACAAGATTTCTCACGCAAAAAGCCATGTTGACAACCCCTAATCAGTCCTTGCCTTTCCAAGTACATGTGCATCCTGTCCCTCAGGAATCCCTCCAACAACTTGTCCACCGTCAAAATCAGGCTCATTGGTTTATCGTTCCCTGGTTTGTCCTCACCACAGTTCTTAAATAATGGCACCACCTTAGCCAACCTCCAGTCTCCCAGCACCTCATCTGTGACTATCAATGATACAAATATGTTATTTAGAGGCCCGGCAATCAATTATCTATCTTCCCACAGAATTCGAGGATACACCTGATCATGTCCTGGGGATTTATCCACCTTTATCTCCTTTCAAGATATACAGCACTTCCTCCCCTGTACAATGGACAGTTTGCAAGCTGCCACCATTCATTTCACTAATTTCTATATCTTCCATATCCTTTTTCCACAGTAAATACTGATGCAAAATACTCGTTTAGTAACCCTGCCACCCCGCCCCCCATTTCTGTGGTTCCACACAAAGGCCGCCATTGACCCGTGAGGGGCGCCATTGTGTCCCTAGTTACCCTTTCGTACTTAATATTTTTGTAAAAACCCTTTGAATTCTCCTTAACTCTATTTTCCAAAGCTATTTCATGTCCCGTTTTTTGCCCTCCTGATTTCCCTCTTACGTATTCTCCGACTGCCTTTATACTCTTCTAAGGATTCACTCGATCTATCCTGTCTGTACCTTACATATAGAAAGATATTGCCAGGTTTGCAGGGATTTGACTGTAACACAAGCTGTGTAAGCTGGGATAATTTTCCGTGAAGAATCGAGGCTGAGGGATGACCTTATATATGTTCATGAAATCGTGAGGGCGATGGATAGAGTGAATAGTCAAGGACCTTTTTCTGAATTGCGCGAATGCAATACCAGAGGGCTTTGGATTAAGGTGAGGGGATAAATTTTAAAAGCAATATGAGGGAGTTTTTCACAAAGAAGTTTATGCGTGTGTGGAAAGAACTGCCAGAGAAAGTGGCAGAGTCTAGTACATTCACAACGTTTCAAAGGCATCTGGATGTGTATATGAATAGGAAGAGTTTAGAGGATAAGGAGGAAATGCTAACTAACAAGGCTAGAATAATTTCGGATATCTGGTTAGCACGGCCGCGTTGGACCGGATGGTCTGTTTCCGTGCGCTTCAACTCAGTGATGCTCGGGTTGCTGACACCAGATTAAACATGTTATTTGCTTCATCGCATGGCTCAGGGTCTGTGGCACAATAGTTCAGAGTTTCCAGCTAATTTACCAGAATGTTGGTATTTCGAAATCAGGTAAAGTTGAAGGCTTTCCTGACTTTTGCTGCCAATGACAATTCTCTTTGCAACAGTCCCAAGTTTTCAGTGAAACATTTTTGATGCGGAAACATAAATCACAAACCGTGTTCGCCCCTTAGCTATTGAGCGAACCGCAAAACTGAAAATTCTTAATGTAAAGCAGAAGTAAAAGTGGCAAAGAGAAGCCATTTGCAGACACACTGAAGCATGAATGTTGTCTGCGAGACAGTTTGAGTCTCCTGGGTAATGAAGTGCTCAGAGAAATGGCAGACAGGCAATTTCAAAAGCTGTTTCCTATATTTTGGAGTCTTAGTGCATCGCCACTTCGAGAAAATGTTCAAGTAATTTCAAGAACAACAGAATATCAATGAACCAGGAAAAGTGAAGATTATCAATTACAGTCTCTAATAGACTAGATCAACAATGTGCTGGTGTCTCCATTGGATCGAGAAGGCAAATCACCACACTCTCTCACCAATACAATAATGAAGGAAATTAAACAAATCACAATTACCCTCCTTTGCGCCACAACGACACCTAATGGCAAGTAAATACAATGCGGGATTTGGTACAACAGCGCTGAAATTACAATAGCCATTCACTTTCAAATGAAACGATTATCAATGCAATTTGCCTGGAATATGAAACACCAGCGTAGCCTGCTTGGGTCCGGTATTATGCTGGGGGCCTTTTGAGTGGGAGGCGAATGCAATAACCACAGCACCAGAAGAACACAGCGTGGACACTGACCCGATGAAGTGCTATCTCATATCCCAGATTGATTTGGAGGAAATGTTTATATTTTGTTGCGTTCAACGCCAACACAGTTCATCACTTCCAAAAATTACCATAACAAACAGTCTGCACAAGTGGCCGTCATGGGATTCCTACCCACGCCTCCATAGTGACTGGCACCTATATGCAGCGACTTAGACCGCTGGGCTACACTCCCTGATGTGGTAAAAATGAAAAGCTATCAGATTGTGTAGCACACGATACCGTGCAGCACACTTACAGTTCCAGCCTCTGTTCTGCAGAATGGGCAGCTCAAACGAACTCCCACACATGAAAAGTTGAGTGAGCAGTAGAATCCCAGAAAGACAGATCACGTAGCGAGATTGTTGGATACTCCGTCCTGGTACAATTTTCTGCTTTTCCTGTCTTTCTCTGGAACTGGGCATGTTCCAGCAGAGCTTTCCACATGAACAACTGTCACATGGCTGCAAGCTGAAATGGAAACCTATATGAGAATCGATGAGAAGCGACTCAGTGATTCTTGCGAAATCCCATGGTGCTACTTAGAAATGTACAAACGTCATTTTCTAACCATATTGACAGAAGGTAAAATGCAATCCGAGATGTCAAAAACGTGCTAACGTACATGAGTGCTATTGTCGATATGAAAAGCTTTCCCGTCTGAGTCACCTTCATGTCTCTTGTTGCTGATTGAATCAGGGCGAAGGTGTTTTACCAGAGCTGCAGGTGCCTCCCTTTCCTATACTTCCCTGTTCAGACCATCCTTCTCCTCTGTGATATGAAGGAAACAAAATTGATGCAATATCATTCGGCAGCCTGTTCTTTATTTCTGCAAGTTCACCTCCAACATGATGTCAGAGCACACGGTAATATTCATGACTGTATGATAGGGCGTGTCAAATGGTTAATCTGAGACTGTGAATTCATTCATTCAGGTTGTTGATTGAATGAGCCGCTAACATTTCTGGCGCTGAGAAACTCGAACATGTGAACTGCTCCAAAACATGATTGAGAAATTCTGTTTTCGGTTCACACACTTTGACAAATAGCAGACAACTTCTCAGTGAGACCACAGAGAGACTACTCTGGGGTACAGATGGAAGAGAGCATACATCAGTAATCTGATGTTCGCAGCAACTCCAGCAAATGACGTTTCCCCTTGGCTGTGAAACAGGCCACATCCGCACAGAAAGCAATTCGGTGCTACTGTTGCAGAAATGATCAGTGCATGGTACTTGCACTCTTAAACAGAATGGGCATGCGACCATGCAGATGTCCCGTTGCCCTTTATTCAGCTTTAACATTTGCCGCCATTCAGTGCAGTCTTTCTATTTCAATTAGATCAATATCGTCCTGCATTCTTGGTATTATTAAAAGATTAAGAGAATCACGTGAAATTTCGACGGAAATATTTACAAGGACGTTACCAGGTTTACTGACAAGTTCTCTGACCACTCCATCTGCTAAGACAATTTTTCAAATGTACTACGAACGGGTTCGACGTCTTTTTCATCATGAATATGTCAACGTATTAACACATTTGTATAAATCTCCATTTTCATTCTCAAATAAAGTGAGGGCTGGAGATCAGAGTCGTGAAACAGGTGATGGAAAAGCACAGCAAGTCAGGAAGCATCCGTGCAGCAGTAAAATCGACATTTAGGGCAAAACCTTCATAAGGAATGCCTAAAACGTCGATTCTTTTTCTCCTCGAATGTTACCTGACCCACTGTGCTTTTCCAGCACCACACTCCCGACCTCATACTCACCCTGTTAAATTGACTTTCCTGATTGAGTTCAAATTCTCTATCCCTTTCTCTTCCTTTTTCTTCTCTCTTTTTGCTCAACTCAGAAACCTCTCTCTCATTTCTCCATCTGTCTCTCTCTTCGCTCTTTATTCTCAATCTCTCTCTCTCACTCTCCCTCTCTGCATCTAGCTCTCTCATCTTTCGTCTCTCTATCTTATTGCTCAGCTAAAATCCGTCTCTTCCTTTCTTTGTCTTCTAACTCCATCTGGCTCATTCGCAATTTATGTTTTATTTTAAACTCAACCGCACTTGTTTGTATGACTGATATGTCTATGTGCTTAATTAAGTCAATGACAAGTTCAGTTTTCATTTTCTTCCTGGTTAAACCCAAATCTGACCACTTTGCTAATTCTAAAAGTATATCCTTCCTCTGTCTTTCGAAACTCTCTTGGTAAATTTGTGAAGCGTCTCCAAACCTCAAAACCTCTTTTGCAATGTTCAGAGCTACTTCCCTCACGGTTTTCTTAACCGACCACAAATAATCGCAATTAGACAAATGTTCACACTGACATTTTATTTAAAAATATAGGGCAATAATAGCCAAGTGTTTAGATTTGCTGGGATCTTCTGTACACCAAATTTGCTCAACAAGCCCAATTTACCGACAAGCCCCCAATTTGTAACAATGCTGAGGTCAAACCACTCTGTTAATTAAAAGTAAACACCAGAGAAGCTCGTCTCAACTCGTAATCTATTAAACGTGTGAGGGACTGACAGGGAACTCCTCATTCCACTATTTAAAGAAAAGCGGCAATTTCGTTTTCTAGCAAAGCATTAAACAAGCTATAAGCAATTCGAACACTCGTTCCACGAACTGAACAAATCTTACTGACATGCTGTTCAAATAACACACTTGTTAACCATTAAATTAACTTAATCTCAAGTCCATATATTCTCTGTCTTCTCTGCTGTCATCAACCGTTAGCTCTCCGGCTATACAGCAGTTGTTCTGCTGTACAGTGGCAGTTGATTAGAACAATTTTCATAATGCCACCTGTTCTTCACACCCCCAACATCATTCCTGTCACTGGCCCAATGTTCTGAAAACAATAAATTCAAACTCGATTGGGTTCACGTATCCTTGCATAACTTAAACGAATTGGTTAAATTTCAATTGTTGTCAAAACAGCAACTAAATCTTCGACATTCATTTAACAAGCAAGTATTATGTGGATCCAATTTGAAACATCCCATCTCCTCGACTTTCCATTTGGCAATCTGAGCCTGAAATTTAAGTTAACTTCAATATTCAGAAAACCATCTCCATTTTTAAAGTGAGCATATGTATTTTTGTTTCGCAACAAACACAATTTAATAACACAAATCATTCATTAATGTATTATTCAAAGTGCACATCGAACTACTATCATTTACTTGTAAATGGCTAAAGCTCGTATATGTCTGTGAGAAATCCAATTGTTTAATTATATTTAAATTCATAAGAACTCGGATTGTATTTGATTCTTCGATCGTTTGCAAACTGTGAGTGTGTAATGTTTCGGTGAATAACAACTTTTGAAGCCTTGGAGTGAGAAGGCATTCATTTGAAAACTGTGGTTGAATATCTAATTGTGATCACCGCAACAATGAAGCAACATATTCTCTACTTGGTATAAAATAACATGAATATTCTTTACTTTTCTATCATAAAGCGTTGTCATGAGTTTACATTTTCTTTTCATAAATATAGTAACAACCTAGTTGTTCTCCGATAATGCAATCATTGTGAAGCAACATTTTCAGATTTCACATCTTATTGTTGTCCAAATCACATTATAAAATAAATATCTCATTATTGTTCAAATGGGAAACATAACCCTTCCAATTATGACCAACATTAAACATGGTTTCCAAAAGACCTGAATTCAGATACATTGCCACTGCACCTCACAGCTGACGATGATACTGACCCTGCAACTACATCAGTGCACAGAGTTTGCAACCTGTGTCAGGGCAGTCATTCAAACATTCCTTCACAACAAATCAATTAGATTTCATTTTGGCCAGGTGGAAAACTAACACTGGTCTCATTGTAGGTGCAGGTGGTGTCCAAAGTAGAAACCAATACGTGATCAGCCCAAAATGGCTTTCGGCCACCTTCTGAACGTTCACCTTCAGCCACAAACTGACCCAGGCAGCCAATATGTAGGCATGGATTTTCAGAAACGTACCTCACAAACCACTTATGGTAATGTAAGCTGACATGCGCCCCAGATTCCAATTACCTGCACCCTGGACCAGACCCAGGACAAAAAGAAAACGAACAATTTAACAGTCTGTTTTCGCACTCTGTGAATCACAGTTCAACTTCGAAAAGCGTATCCAGTATAAGTGTCCTTCACATTCATCAGTGTCAAAATAAAATTGTGCCTCTGCGTGAAAGCGAGAGATTAATACATGGGTCAATTGACCTTCTTTTGACTGGGTTTAGATGGAGAACGGTTCTGCAGAATGCATCTGAAGCAAACAGCAGCAAATGGAAAGCTAATACTCACTTTATAAACTCAAATTTATGGATTCTGTCTGGCATCAATCACCACACGCGAGTTGTATTGACACTGTTGAATGTAACAGCATGCACCATAATTGGAAGTCCTGACCGAACGCGCTTCGTCAGCATCCTGACCTCACACACATCACTTTCTCACTCATTCATCAATTTATGCGAATCCACAAAATGAGTGAAACAGTCTGTTCTTCACCTGCAGGCACTCGGAGAGATCACAAGATCAGCAGGGAGCAGTGATTCCTGTCGAGATACGTCAGTATACAGTTTAAAATACTTTTTAGGTCCGGAATTCTTCAATTTCTGGAGGCAGTTAGAGAGGTCACAAAGTTCAATATTTTGCAGTTGCTTCACCCGAAACACGACGCATGTGGAGTCTTCCACCAATCGTCTCCTACTAACAAACAAAATCTCTGTGTTGGTTGGTAAGATGATAGGCTTTTTATTCACTTTCCTGTTTCATTTTTTTTCAGTGGTGTATTTGGGAATTTAAAATAGTGGAAACGAAGGTTAGGGCAGCTGAATGTTCCTGCTGCAGTATGTGGGAGATAAGGTTTACGTGGAATTCCCCTGCTGTCTTAAGTTGTGGGAAGTCAACCCAACTCCAGCTCCTTCAGAAACATTAAAAGGAAGCTGGAGCTGGAGTTGGATGCAATTTGAATCAATCGGGAGGCGGGGAGCGCTATTAAAATGATTTACAGTGAGGTAGTTACTCCACAGCCACGTGACGAAGATAGTTGGGTTACCGTCCGGGGTCGGAAAGGGAACTGACAAGCAGTGCAGGGATATCCTATGGTGAGTGCCACCGACAACAAGAATACCGTCTTGGATCCAGTTGGGGGCGGGGGAACTACTTACAGGGGTAAGCAATGGTGCACAGGTCTCTTTTGCAGAGTCTGTGCCTGTTGCTCAGATGGGAAGGGAGAAGAGGAGCAAAACTTCAGTCATTAGGAACTCCATATTTAGTTGGACAGGGAGGAAGACTTTTGGATACGAGAGAGACTCACGATTCGTGTGTTGGCTCCAAGATGCTAGGCTTCGTGATGCCTCTGATCGTGGTTTTGGGATCATGGAGCGGAAGGGCGAGCAGTCCCAAGTTGTGCTCCACAAAGGCAATAACGACACAGTTTGGAAGAAAGGAAGGAATCTCAGGCAGGAATTCAGTGAACTTTAGTGGAAGCTTAGATCTAAAACAAACAAAGTTGTCATCTCTGGTTTGTTGCGCGTCCACTTGTTAATGAATCTAGGAACAGGGTGAGGGAGGAGCTGAACACGTGGCTACAGTGATGTTGCAGGATGGAGGGATTTCGATTCTTGGAGAAGTGGAGCTGTTTCTTGGGAAGCAGGAAACTCTACAAACAGTATGGTCTTCACCTGAAACAGAGGTTTACCAATATCTTGATGATTGGAAAAATGCTAAAGCCCTTTGATGTTTTTAAACTGATGCAGCAGGGAGGGGCATGGAAACCTGAATTGTAGTTCCACCGTCCTGGTGGTTGAGGGTTGTGAAGTCAGGTATAGATTTACAAGGTCACGAGAGGGCATCGCCAATCAAGATATTGGTTTGGAATGTGTATGCTTCAATGCCAGGAGCATCCAAAATTGGGTGAGTGAACATAGTATGGGTTTATACCTGGGATATCGATATTGCAGCCATTTAATTGACACAGCTAGAGGAGCGATAGGAATGTTTGTTGTCGATTCCAGGATTTATATTTTACTGCAAGAGCAGAGATGATGGTAAAAGGGGATGGGGTGAGTGGGCAGTTCCATTATTAATCAATGTCGCATTACAGCAGCTGAGATAATATATGAGGACTCATTCACTGAGGCAGTTTGTGCCGAGGTTAGAAATCGGAAAGCAGAGGTCGCCATATTGGAGGATTTCTGTAGGCTTCCGAATTCTTCCAGGTATGTGGAAGAAAGAATAGTAAAGACAATTCTCAATAGGAGCGAGAGTAACCATGTAGTTGTAATTGGGGACTGGGAATATTGTAGTTCAAGTCGTTCAGATGGGTCAGTTTTTGTTCGAAGTGTGCTAGAGGGTTTTCTGACAGTATGTAGACAAGCCAACAAGTGGCGATGCTGTATTGAATTTGATTCCTGGGAATGAACCTGACTAGGTGTTATATTTGGAGGGAGGTGAGCACTTGGCCATAATTACCATAATTCGGTTACGTTTGCATTAGAAATTACCAGGATATTTACATACCGCAGTGAAAGAGATATAATTGGTCAAAAGGCAACCATAATGCGATTAAGTAAGATTAAGTATGCTTAGGATGGGGAGAGAAACTGCAGGGGATAGACAAATTGCAAATGTGAAACTTATTCAAGGAACAGCTAGTGCACATTCTTGATAAGAACACACACATCACGTAGGGAATTAGGTATCGAGAGAAGGAGACATGATTTACTAAATAACTTGAAGTTCTTGCTCAGAGGGAAAAGTAGGCTTATGTGAGGATGAGGCATGAAGGCTTGGTTAGTACCTTGACAGTGAAAAGTTAGCGAGAAAAGATCTAAAGAGCGGGCTAAAAAGAGCCAGAAGGAGACATGAGAAGTTGTTGGCGGACAGATTCAAGGAAAATCCAAAGGCTTTCAATAAGGTATATCAGGAATAAAAATTTGCGTATGTTACGACAAACTCCAATCTGAGATAGTAATGGAAAGTTGCGTGTGAAATCTCAGGACATAGAGGAAACTCTTAACAAATGCTTCTCGTCAGTACTCACATTGGAAAAGGGCAATGTCAGTGAGAATAAGGAGATACAGGCTACTAGACTAGATGGGATTGAGGTTGACAAAGGTGAAGTGTTAGCAATTTTGGAAGATTTGCAAATCGACAAGATCCCTGGGCCTGATGGGACTTACGTTAGCCTTCACTAGGAAGCCAACGAGGAGATTGCAGAGACTATCGCTTGGAGCTTTATGTCATCATTGTCAACATGAGTAGTGCCATATGTCTGCAAGGACAGCAAATGTATTCCCTTCTTTAAGAAGCGGAATCAGAACTCGCGAGTAATTATAGGTCACTGAGCCTTGCTTCATTTGTGGGTAAAATATTGGAAAAGATTTTAGAGGTAGGTTTTATCATCATCAAGAACGAATCATTTGATGAGAGACAGTCTCAAGGTTTTGTGAAGTTTAGACCGTGCCTTACTTAACTTATCAATTTCTTCTAGAAGGTGAAAAATCCAGTGGACGAAGGTAAAGTGGTTGATGAGCTGTATATGGAATTCAGTAAGGCGTTTAATAAGTCTCCACGCGGTAGGCTGTGACTCAAAATATGGAGTTTCCGGATTGAAAGTGATCTAATGAATTGGATCAGAAATTGGCTAGCTGAAAGAAGACAGAGTATAGTTGTTGATTGGAAATGATCATCCTGGAGCTCAGTGACCAGCCCCGGTGTGCTGCAAGGAATTGTTTGGGGACCACTGCTGATTGCCATTTTTATAAAAGGTCTGGATGAGGGCGGAGAAGGTTTGGTTAGTCAATTTGTCGATGATATTAAAGTAGGCAGTTTTGTGACCAATGTCGAAGGATGTAGTGGGATACGAAGAGGCATAGATAAGAGGCAGAGCTGGGCTGACAAGTCGCAAAAGGTGTTCAATGCAGAAAAGTGTGAGGTAATTCATTTCGGAAGAAGTAATAGGAATGCAGAGTACTAGGCTAATGGTAAAGTTCTTTGATGTCTCGGTGTCCAGGTGCATAAATCCGTGGAAGTTTCCAACCAGTTTGATAAGGTTGTTTAGAAGGCTTACGGTGTGATCATTTATTGGGAGTGGGATTTGTTTCGGAGCCACGAGTTCATGCTTCAGCTGTACAAGACACAGGGAAGGCCGCGCCTAGAGTATTGCATGCAATTCTGGTCACCACAATATAGGTAGGATGTGAAAGCTTTGGAAAAGGTTCACTAGAGATTTATTGGGATGTTGCCTGGTATGGAAGGAAGTTCTTATGAAGGAAGGCTGAGGGAACTGAGGTTGTTTTGTTTGGAGAGAAGAAGATTGAGGGATAACATATTGACATGTAAAAGATAATCAGAGGATGAGATAGGGTGGACAGTGTGACACTTTTTCCTCGGATGGTGAAAGCCAATGCGAGGGAACATAGTTTTGCGTTGAGGGTTGATAGATCTGGACAGATATCAGGGTTTTTTTATTCACTCAGAGTAGTAGTGGCGTGAAACAGTAGTAGACTCGCTGACTTTAAGGGAATTTGTAAATGCTCATTGGACATGCATAAGGATATTAATGGAACGGTGCAGGTTTGATGGACACCAGATTCATGTCAGAGGTCGCACAACATCAAGGGCCAAAGGGACTGTTCTCCGCTGGAATATTTTATGTTGAATCTTCTCTGTTCAACTTGTCCCACTCCATAAAATCCTGTTCAGCCTATTGACTGATTGTTTTTTTTATTTCAGGGATCCAAATGGGGCTGACTTTCTGGGCAAGTAAGATCCCCAATATCCTGTGGATCACAGAATGGAAATCATAAGAAGGCACTGACGATTTCCAATGAGGAAACGATCTGCCAAGAGGCAGGTTTGAACTGCGAGGGGGGAACTAACCATGGTTCACAAAGCGTTAGCACAAGCTGTGTCCCTGCAAAGAACAGCAGCATCACTAGGATCACGTGCACTTATAGAGCAACACAACCCATGCTGCCCATTACTAAGGGCTATCTCCTCTGATCATTGCGCGTGGAATTAATCACCAGAAACTCATGATCTGTGAAGGCGGTCGCTCGGCTTTCGTAAGTTTCATCAGATGCATCAATTTTTAAAAATGACGATTCAACAAATATTGTTTTTTACAGTCCAATCGTTAGTTTTGTTTCGTAGATTGTGCAGCCTTTTAACAAACAGTGACTGATAGTAGAACCTCGAGGTACAGACTGATCTTGTCGTAGAGTCAAAGAGATTTAAAGCACAGAAGCAGACCCGTCGGTGGTACACGTCCATGCGAACAAGATATCACAACCCAATCTAGTCCCACCTGTCAGCATCTGGCCCATATCCCTCCAAACCATTCCTATTCATATACCATCCAAACACCTTCGAAATGTTGCAATTGTACTAGTCTCCACCACTTCCTCTGGCATCTCAGTCAAAACACGTGCAACCCTCTGAGTGAAGAGATTGCCTCTTAGGTATCTTTCATATCTTTCTCCTCTCACCCTAAACCTATGCCCTCTAGGTATGAACTCTCCTACCCGATGGAAAAAAGCTTGTCTATTTATTCTATCCATACCCTTCCTGATTTTATAAAGCTGTATAAGAACATCCCTCAAACTCCGACGCTCCAGGGAAAACAGCCCTAATCTATTCTACCTTTCCCTAACACTCAAATCCTCCAACGCTGGCAACATGCTTGTAAAACTTTTATGCACTCTTTGAAGTCTCACAATTTCATTCCAATAAGAAGTAGACCAGAATTGCACGTAATATTCCAACAGTGTCCTAACCAATGTCCTGTAAAGCCACAACATGTCCTCCCAACTACTGTAGTCAATATTCTGAACGATAAAGGACGCATACCAAACGCAAAGCAATGAGACTCCCAAGGAGGGAGAAAGCGAGCAAGGCAGTCCAGGAGGGAAGGAGTGAGCGTGTCTGTGCGGAAGAAAGCAAGTGAAGGAGTGAATACAGTCGGGACCCAGCGGGGTAGACAGCGAGCGAAAAAGTGAGACTCGGGGGAGGGATGGAGCAAGCTTGAGAATAAATGAGACCAGGAGGGAGGGAGTGATATAGCCTGGGTTGGAAAGAGCGAGCGGATACGTGAGACCAGAGGGTGCCCATGTGGGAGGCAGGGAGCTATCCGTGAAACGGAAGGGAAGGAGGGAGCGAGCCTGTGTGGAGAGAGTCAGTGATCGAGTCAGACCAGAAGGAGCGAGCATGAGAGCCTGGGATATAGAGCGCGAGCAAGAAAGCGAGACCAGGAGGGGTGAGTGAGCAAACCTGAGTGTGACAGACCGAGCAAACAAGTGTCGCAGTGAGAGATGCAAGCTATGAGACTGTGTGGGAGAGCGCGGGCGAGGTCAGAGAGAGAGTGCGAGCCAGCCAACGAGTTGGATCAGGTGGGTGGGAACAAGCAGAGCTGGGTAGGACAGAGCGAGTGAACATTTGTTACAGTGAGGGAGACAACGATCGAGACTGTGTTGGAGACTTCCAGTGATTGAGCGCGATGAGGAGGAAGGGAGAAAGTGGGTATGGGTGGAAGCGAGTGATCAAACATGTTACACCTGGAGTTGAGGAGCACAGCTGGATGGGAGAGAGCAAGCAAACGTGCGAGACCAGGAAGAAGGAAGCAAGCAAAACCGTGAGATTATGAGGAAAGGAGAGAGCGAAACTAAGTGGGAGAGAGCACGTGAGCAAGTGAGATCAGAAGGAAAGTTGCGAATGAGTAGGTTTGATAGAGAGCAAGCGAGGGGGAATTACTGGGAGGAAGGAACCAAGCGAGCGAACGAGACCAGGAGTGAAAGAGAGAGCCCACTGGATGGGAGAGAGTGTGGCAGCATGTGGGTCTGGTAGGGAGCGAGGGAGCGAGACTGTTGAAAGACCATAGGCAAACAAGCGAGACTGGGAGGGAGAGAGCTTGCGAGTCTGAGTGAAAGTGTGTGAATTAATCAGTGAGTACAGGTGGATTGTAGGAACGACCGAACGAAAATATGAGAACGGGAGGGAGGGAAAGAGCGAGCCTCGTTTGGAGAAGTCGAATGAATGAATGAGACTGGGATGGTTGGAGCAAGTATTCGTGTGTGTGTGTGTGTGTGTGTGTGTGTGTGTGTGTGTGTGTGTGTGTGT
>NC_057717.1:40376247-40382984 GCF_004010195.1 Chiloscyllium plagiosum
GTGAGTGTGTGTGTGTGAGAGAGAGAGAGGGAGAGAGAGAGAGAGAGAATGAGTGAGACCAGGAGGCAGGGAGCGAACGATTCTGAGTGGGAGAGAGCGAGCATACGTTTGAGACTCAGGGGAGGAAGGACGCTATCAAGGAGCCCAGGAGGGAGGGAGCAAGCATATTTGTGTGGAAGAAAACAAGAGAGTGAGTGAAAATTGTTGGTAGCCTGCGTGGTAGACAAGGAGCGAACGAGAGAAACCAGGAGGAAGGGAGTGAACCTATGAGGGAGACAATGATTGAATAAGTGAGACCGGAATGGAATGTATGAGCGTGCCTGAGTGGGAGAGAGTGAGTGAATTCCTGGGATCAGAGGGAGGGAGGGAGTCCATGTTTGAGACAGCGAGTGAATGAGTGAAACAGGAGGGAAGGAAGGAGTGACCCTTGGTGGAGACAGTGAGTGAATGAGTCACACCGCAGAGAATGAGCGTGCGAGTCTGGGGTGGAGAGAGCCAGTAAATTAGTGAAACCAAGAAGGAGGGAGGGATCGAGCGAGTCCGGGTAGGATAGCACGAGCAGGTGAGCGAAAGGAAGGGAGGGCGGGCGCGAGGCTGTGTGGGAGAGAGAGGGAGAGCCAGAACAGAGGGAGAGAGAGAGCGAGTCTTGGCGAAAGACGGGGAACAAAATTACGAGTCCGGAGACCCTGGGTGGGATAGCACGAGCAAGTGAGCGAAACCGGGAGGACGCGAGCTGGTGAAACAACGAGGGTGCAAATGAGTGAGACTTGGTTGGAGAGTGCAGGCAAGTGAGCGAGACCAGAAGGGAGGGAAGATGTGAACAACAGGGATTGCTTGGGAGCGAGCGAACCAGCCTATGTGGGAGCGAGCAAGTGTGACCAAGACTAAGTCAGCGAGCAAGCCTGAGTGGGAGAGAGCGAGTAAACTGGGTAAGGGAGGCTGCGGCCTGTGCCAGTCACAGCGGGTGAACGAGTTAAACCGAAGGGAAGGGTGTGACCGAGTCTGAGTGAAGCTGAGAGAGCGAATGATTGAGATTGGGAGAACGGGAGCAATCACGACTGGGTGCATACGAGTGAGTGTATCAGGGAGAGTGGGAGAGAGGAAGAGATTGATCCTGGATCGGAATGAGCGAACGAACATGTAAGACAGACAGGAAGGGAACGAGCGAGCTGGGTGGGAGTAATAGAGCGAACAAATAAGACCTGGAAGGAATGACTGAACCGACCTGGGTGGCAGAGAGCATGCAAACGAGTGAGACTGGGCGGGAGAGGGAAGCGAGCCTGCGGGGGAGGGAGCAAGCAAAATAAAAAATGGAGGGAGCCTACGTCGGAGACAATGGGCGAATGAGGGAGACCAAGAGAGATTTAGCGAAGGAGCCTGTGAGGGAGAGAATGAATGAATTAGTGAAACCATGAAGGAGTAAAAGCATTGTTTCTCCTTTAACTAACTTCTGCCTTATTTGTTGTTTGCTTCTGCGCAGCCATCCGATGTCCAAGCAGGCATTGAGTTCTGAAGCCAAAATTTAATACAGGGAGTGGCATTGGCACGCTGAACAATGGACATAGACGCATCAAGTGGGCAGCTGTAACATTGAAAACGTTCTGGATCTCCTTGCACACCAATCAATGAAAGCAATATTACAGGAGCAGAAAAAAGTTAGGAAGGCAAAGTGTAAGATGACCTTCATTTCAAGGGGATTTGATTGCAGGAGTTAGGGTGTCTACTGCAGCTGTTCAGAGCCTTTTTCAGACCTCATTTTGAACATTGTACAATCTTAGCCTCCTTACATAATAAAGGACAAACCTGACTTTGACTTAGTGCAGTTAAGATGACCAGACCGATCTCTGGGATGATAGGCTTATGTGAGCAGAAATTTGCATCAACTGGGCATGTATTCAATGAGGTTCAGGAAAATGAGTGGAGATCTCAGTGAAGTGCATTAAACTCTGACAGTGCAAGGCAGATGGGAAACAGAGATCATAATAGCCCTGGCTGGGACGTCTAAAACATGAGCCACAGAATTAGATACAGACACGCGATTTTACACTGAGATTAGAACAAATGTCTGTACCCAGAGATTGGTAAACATTGATAATTCTCTGCAACGTAAGGCTGATGAAGCCAAGGTTATGAAAATAAATAAATATTTCCCAAAACTGACGGGATGGGGAAAGAGCAGATGCATGGTGTGGAGACAGAGGCGCAGTCATCATTATATTGAATGAGGTACAAGTTGTTGGATCGAAGGGAGTACGGCAGTTGAAATTTCATATTTTCCGGTGCTCATTCCTGATACATGAAAATAGATTGTGTGTGAAATGTGCATTGAAGAGATATTCGGCTATGAACGAGAATGGAGGAGGCTCAATGTGTTGAGTGAACAACTCCTTTCCTGGTGTTGTAGTGCAAACTGTGAGAAATCTCTCTAAATGTTATCACAAGCTCTCAGGTGTAGGACGGACGCCACTGCAAGGTCGACTGGACTGTGTTTCCGTTCCCTTTTCCGATCCCGAGTCTGCGGCTGCGTGTTGATAAGGTTTTATCCTCTAAGACCCCGGAACAGTTTAATGCAATTGAGTTTTCTGCTTGGCCGTTTCAGAGACCATTGAAGAGTTTATCACAGATCTGTGTGCCTGGAGTCACCTTTAGGCCAGACCAGGAAAACATGGAATGTACATTGGGGAAGTAAATTGATATTTATAATTGACAATGGCTTCAATGTCGGTATTACTGACACCACATTGTGCATCTCGATCTTTTATTAATTGTTTTTATCTTCCACCAGCTGCCAGAACATTAGCCTGGGTGGAATATTAACCCATTGATATTTCGAAAAAAGCATTATCTCCACATGGGGACCTATCAGCAACCACACTGAGCAGGTTATTTCTGTGCTGCTTAACAGCTCTGTCAAAAAGAGCTGTCGAAGTATTTGACTAGCGGAATGGGACTGAGGGAGTGGTAATTTGTTAGACTGTAATTATTCTCGTTTTAGGAGACTGGAAGTGGTTTAGTAATTTTCCACGTTGCCAGATCGAGGTCAGAGTTGGAGCTGGAACGTAACAGCTTCGCCAGGGAAATTACTTGTTGTGCAACACAAGTCTTCAGTCCTATTGCAAACATGGTGTCATGGACCAATGTCTTTACCGTACCTGCTGTGTTCTGTTGTTTAATCCTGTCACCTGCAGTGAATCAAAATGATTGAAGACTGTCATCTCTGATTCTGTGGGCGTAATGATGAGGGTAATTCTGGCTGAGGATGTGCATTTGCCACTACACCCTTGCCATTTACAGTGATATTTAGGGCTGTTCAATTGTTCATGACGGGATATTTTATTAACCATCTGCTCCAGTGGGTTGTTTAATGGTCTATCACCTATTTTGACTGAATGTGACAGGAGTGCATCGCTTCGATCTGATCTGTTGGTTTTGGGTCATCGTCCCCTCGCCATCAGCTGTTAGTCTTGCTGTTTGGAATATAAGCAGTCAAGTGCGGCAGATATAATAGCACGTTATCATGTTTAGGTAAAGAAGAAGGGCTTATGCCCGAAACGTCAATTCTCCTGCTCCTTTGATGTTGCATAACCTGCTGCGATTTTCGAGCAACACATTTTTCATCATATTTAGGTACACATGTTTCTGATCCTGATATGCTCATCCACACACGTCACTGAACCATAGATTGACATGATGGAAATGGTCGACTGAGGGGATTATCCAGGGCAAAAAGTTACAGATTATGCTGCAATGCAATTCTGCTCCTGCTGCTGTAGTCTACAGTACCACATGAATACCCATTTAGAGATGCAAGTTCTGCAAAACAGTTCTGCTGTCTGTACTCAATTCACACTGGGACCCGTTCACCCATCGTCCATGTCCTCAGTGACCTCCTCTGGTTTCTGATGTGGCGATTCTTCAATTTTAATATTCCCATTCTGACAAGGGTCCCTCCATGTGGTAATATCACCAAGTTGTCACATTTCTGAAATGTATTTAACGTTTTCATCTGAATCCTTTCCCCTCAGGTACTGCCATTTTCCGTGTTTAAAGTTAATGTTTTTACCTCTTTTTCTCTCTCTGAACATGGCGAAGAGGTTTGTGGTGTCAGTGTTTCCAACCCTATGTAGGTTTAGAACCCATTTGTGAACCTTGTGTTATCTTTCTCTTCCCGGTGTATGTTGCTCCATGTCGGACAGAGCGTTTGAGTATTTTTATCACACGTGTTTGAAACTTATTGAAAAACAGAAATTACTGGAGAAACGAAGTACATCTGGCAGTACCTGTGAAGTGAAATTGGATTTAATTTTTCGGTTCCTGTAACTGTTCTTCAAAGTTCCCAGTGTTTCCACCAATTTTAGTTTTTGTTTCAGATTTCCAGCGTCCACTGGTCTTTGCTTTATTGAAAATATGTTCTGTGACTTCCCAATTTTGAAGAAACCCAGAGGGTCTGGCAACATCAGCAGAGGTAGAGAAACAAACTTAATGCTTCAAGACTAGTATAACATTTCGTCAGAAGTGTATGGAATTGGAAAGTGAGATTTTTCGTATCTTGGAAGAGGTGGAAGGATAGTTGATGGGAAACAGAGTGTTTGGAGGACCAGTGCAAAAGAAAAGTGGGCTTTAATATATCGTGAAAGAGAAACAGATGCAAAATAGTGTAGTTAATGCGTGAATTGAGGCAATTGATTCTCTGTATTGATTGCAAAAGAAATAAGGCATGTTCACATGGACCCCAGGAGGCAGAGTATTAAAATGGAGAACACTCATAATACTGAAAGGCTATGACGTTATGGGATTGTATATTAATTCCTACAGGCTGAAACGTAGCAAATTGAGAAGTGAGGAGCTACTCGAGCTTGCGTTGTGCCTCATTGGATATTTACAGCAGCCTGTATTTTCTTAAAATCCCTGTACTGTAGAAACAGGCCCTTCGGCACAAAAAGTCCATAGCGATCATCTGAAGAGTATCTGTACCAAACTCATTCACCTCCCCATTACTATACTTTGACCCATGAATAATGCACCTGATCGAATGATCCCTGAAAACAATGGGCACTTTAGCATAACCAATTCAACTACACATCAAATCTGTGTTCTGAGGAAGGAAACAAGAACACGAGGAGGAAACCCACTCAGACACGGAAAAAAAGGTGCAAACTCCACACAGATGGTCGTCCAAGAGTGTAATCGAACAGTGGTCCCTGTTGCTGTGAGGCAGTAGAGCTAACCACTGAGCCACCGTACTGCTGAAAACCGAAATATTACCAGGCCATAAGATTATAGGAGCAGAAATTAGGCCATTCGACAGATCGAGTCTGCTCCACTATTCGATCTTGACGAATGGATTTTCCTGATGAAGGGCTTATGCACGAAATATCGATTCTTCTGTTCCTATGGAATAAATGAAAGTTAATTTGGCAGTGGCAGAAGTGCAAGGAAACTGCCAGATGGTCTCTTGGTTGCAAAGAACCATGAGATGGATGGTATATTAAATAAAGGAGAGACGCAGAGTATTGTGCAGGAAAACTGCGCAATGGGTTGAATAGATCTATAACGAATAGATTGATTCAGATAAAATTCCACGTGCTGTAAGTAAATTCCTCTGGTTACCGCACTCCCAAAGGTGACTGTACGGCAAGGTAAGAAACGTTCTGCACATGCCGTGCTGGCACATGTAAACTAAAAATAAAGTTACAAAAGAAAAGCAGGGAATTGATATGGAAGCCATTGCAGCAGTTATGTCGTTAACCTGGTTTTGTTATGTATGTCCGGGGACATGTTGAGGGCTCCAGTGGTAATGGTAGTGCATTGTGATAGGCTGGTTAAGTAATTGCAAGATGAGCTAATGCTGAAAGTGATGGTGTTGTAATATGATAGGTTAAGTGTGATGGAGGTAACCAATGTGGCAGATGATGATTACTTTAGAAAGCTAAAACAAGCCAGCATAATTGGTTGTGTTAATGTTGGCCGATAAGTGAGGGATCAACCAATTGCATAAACTGGAGGAGAACAAAGACCATGTAGGGAGTCATGGAAGACAATTTGCTGAAACCCACAGCTTTGATTTTGCAACATTTAATTTCATTTCGTGAAGCGTTTTCTGCATCTCCTGGTAATATGTCATAGAACATTGAGAGTTTCTTTTTTCAACAACAAATTTGGCACCCCAGATGGGACCGGGAAAAGACCTTTTCCTCTGAAAAGAGGCTGCAGGTGCAGGGCACTTCCCAGTTGAACCGAGTGCTCTCCTGAGACAGACAGGGCTGGCCATGCACAAAAGAAAGGGTAACCGTTTTACTGCTAATTTGATCTTTATTTTGTCAAATAAGGAACTTTTTCGGGATCAGAGACATGTAAAGAAAGCTGCTAGTGGGTCACTCTGATCCAAAGAAACAGAAGGTTGATTGAGAATCTAAATTTGAGCAGACAAGGAAGATTGTTCAGGAAAACCGCGTAGGGGGTGAGTAGAATAGAATAAAAAGTTCAAATTTTGTGCGAAGACTTGTAGCTCGGGTGCTCGTTGTTGTGGTTCTGTTCGCCGAGCTGGAAGTTTTTGTTGCAAACGTTTCGTCCCCAGGCTAGGCGACATAATCAGTGCTTGGGAGCCTCCTGCGAAGCGCTTCTTTGATGTTTCCTCCGGTGTTTATAGTGGTCTGTCCCTGCCGCTTCCGGTTGTCAGTTTCAGCTGTCCGCTGTAGTGGTTGGTATATTGGGTCCAGGTCGATGTGTTTGTTAAT
>NC_057717.1:40383094-40411675 GCF_004010195.1 Chiloscyllium plagiosum
TGCTCCTGATGTATGGTAGTGTGGCTAGTCCTTTTGGTTGTGGTATGTCCTCGTTCTGTGGTCTTTCTCTTAGGCATTTGCTGATGAAGTTGCGCGGGTATCCGTTTTTGGCGAATACGCGGGTATCCGTTTTTGGTGAATAAGCTAGATAATGAACAAGTGGACATCAGAGAACCCAGAGGTGAACCAGAGCAGAGTTCAGTTTTATGATCCCACAGTAAAAGATGTCTAGCACAGAAACAGACTTTTTCGGTCCAACCGATGTCAACCAGTTCTTGCGTGTGTCTCTGTGAGAGAGAGAAGCTCTGCTTGCAGAATATCTTTATTTGTGTCAGTGTCTGTGAAAAAGAGCAGCTCTGCCTCGCAACAAGTTTTTGTATGTGCCTGCGTATGTGAGTGAGACTCTGGCTTGCGGAAAGTCTTTGCGTGTGATCGCGTCTGAGAGAGAAACACTGCTTGCAGAATGTCTTTGTGTGCGTCTGTGTCAGAGAGAGGGCAGATCTGGCTTGCAGCAAGTTTTGCGGGTTTGTGTGTGTGTGCGCGCGCGCGCGCGAGAGAGAGAACGACAGAGAGAAAGAGTTTTCAGAGTTTAACCACTGTGATATGGTTTGTCTGCATAACTGTTTATTGGTTTTTAGATGCCTGTGTTTTGTTCCCCCGGATATCAAGATTAGAGGGATGTTTTAATTTTATTTTGCATTGTAAGAATTTAAGACAGCTTTTCTTTAAACAAGATTTTCAAGGAACGATCAGTGGTGAATGCATGATGCAGATGCTGTCTTAGAATGGTTTAGGCTGAACAAATGAGAATAGACTTTTTAATTCTTTAAAACTAAGTAAATTCATGGACTGTTGCCATTGGCAAGGGACGAATGCGAGTTGTAGAGCAGGGAATGTCTATAATAGGCTCTGCCGTACTTATACTGAATAAGGGAGTGAATTGTGAGGCCAGAGGTAATAGATTAGCTGGACTAGAAATTTTGTCAGACCGAATAACGGGACTGCAGTGGGAATCTTGGTTAAGAAATTTTCAGCAGTAAGACACGGATTCATAAAAATTTCTGGAAACTGGAAAAGGGGAACTAAGGATTTGTTAACTAAATGGTCGCAACAAGGTACTTTTGATGTGAATCTGTGCAGTGAAAAGGAAGGGTTAATTAAGAGTGACAGAACTAAGGATAAATCAAAAGAGTCAATATGGAATAAGGAACAGGAGTTAAAAATTTTAAGGCTGTATGGCAGTTTAGTGCAGGTTTGAGGAAAGCCTTACAGGCTTGAGTTACAACCAGGGGGTGGCAGAGAACTTAACGAGCAGTTTTTGCAAACAAAGGCTTTGGAAGAGAAAATCTCCACGCCTTTGGATATGAAGGCTCGGCAAGGGAAGGCCCTTATGCAACACAGTGGCTCAGTGGTTAGCACTGCTATCTCCCAGCACCAGCATCCCAGGTTCGATTGCAACCTCGGATGACTGCCTGTGTGGACTTTGTACATTCTCACCGTGTCTGCATGGATTCCTCACATAGTCGAAAGATGGCAGGTCAGGTGAATTCGCCATGGCAAATTGCCCACAGAGTTAGGTGCATTAGTCAGACGGAAATGGGTCTGGATGTGTTACTCTTCGGATGGTCGGTGTGAACTTGTTGGACCGAAGGGCATGATTTCACACTGCAGGGAATCTAAACTAAAATAAAACACAGATTTTGACGTTGGTAAAACCTCCCACCCCAACCAGTGGGGCTGAATAGAATATCACACATATTCTGTAATAAGGGGGACAGTAGGGAGAGATGGGACGTGGATTTGAATGCAGCAAATCCAGAGCTGAATGTGTTAAAAATAAAACGAGAGTCACAACAGGCGTGAAGGCAAACTGAACTGGACGCTTTACACCTGGAAGAAGACGGTTGCGAGATTTGATTCAGACATCGTGCACGTTAAGAGAAAAAAGAGACATGAGGCACATCTAAGTTATTTCAGGAATGTTGTGCGGAGGCAGGCAGAGAGTGATGAGTGGAGGGGAGAGGAGGAGACAATAACACAGGCAGGAAGATGGAAAGTGATACAAGTAAGGTTAGAATTGGTATCTGATTAGGAAGCACAATGTCGCAATTTGAACAAGGGAAAGAAGCTCTCACAGGGGAAGATGCTGTCATTTGGGAAACAAGTGTCTGCAAAAGCTGAGAATTGTGTTGCCCAATTTGCATGATGGTGTATGAAAGTGGATTAGTGTCATTGACGACGAAACTACAGCACAGTTGGCTATGGGGGAGTTGAAGGCACAGGTGGTGAGAATTAAGAAATTAAGAAAGACAATGGACTGAGGCCGCCTGAAGAATGTTGTGAACAATCCGATGATTGATGGCGCTCGGTTTGAACGAGTAAAACATAAGGTATGACAGGCACTTATGCTGTTACCAACTTAAGGTCGATCCAGACGCTTTGAAACGGGATATCTTGGGAGATACAGGAAACCCAGCACCATCCTTGGAAAACCAGTTGAAAAGGTAAAAGCTTGAAACAGAACAAGTTGTGGAAGATAGTCAACTGTTAAACCGCAATGTTCTGGATTGCTACTGACGAGGCAATTCCCCTCAAGTCAAATCTACGGTAGAGGAGGTAGTTGGTCTAACAGCCATGGCTCGCCAGGAATTCAGATGTCATGTAGTCCATGTGGTTGAAAGATACTGGAAAGATAAAAAGACGCTGGCTGAACAGCTGGAGTAGTTGCAAGGACAGTTCACACAAATGCTGCTGGGGGAACATAAACGGACTGAAAGAGTGAAAACCAAAAGAATGCCGCCTTTCACTACTGGGTTGATTGGCACCAATGGAATGAATAATATGCTGGTCCAGGGAGAACCCCCAATGCCAACTGACAAGGGCCACAGAACACCATACTTATAATAACTGTTTGCTGAACAATAACCTATTTTACAGTTTAGCGTAGAAGGATGGTTGACGCCTTGGATGATGGATACTGGAGCTACTTATAGTTGTGTTTAACCGTAATATGCGTCCCACCGTCCAATGTCAGGTAAATTGATTAAAATTGAAGAGTTCTTGGTGGACCGCAGTTGACAAGGTTTACTTCTCCAGTAAGTTTACAAACGGGTAGTAAAATAGTCATTTTGCCTTTATCAGCCTCAATGGAGACACCAATTAATTTGCTAGGTAGGGACGCTTTACTGAAGTTGGAATTAGAATTGAAATGTATTCCGAAGCGATTTAGTGTAGATGGAACGAATTCTCAGTTGGTGTTGCAGGACTCCAGTGAGGCAAATATGTTTTGGAGAGGAGACAGATTTGTTTATGGTTGGGAAACTTGGGGAAAATGGAGGAAAGATGCTTTAGCTTTACTGCCTTTGGCTGAGCCACCCAAGTCTGTGATACATTGCACAGTGAGTTTGGACGAGATTCAGAGTAAAGTATTAGAGGAGTGGTGTCACTGTGAGGTTTTAATCCCGCAGCATTTACATAGTGAAGCTATATTGATAGGAAAACAGCGAGCAGCATTGTGGATAAGACAAAATGATTGTCTGGAGAAATGGAGCAGTATGACAGGGATTGCGCCCCATGTGAAACTGTCGTTAAATGAGGGGCATTTGTCCAAGGATATGGGACCAACGACGAAGTATGTTGAAATTATTAGTGATTGGTGGATGATGACACAAGGGGTTTGTTAACCTGGCGATAGTAACTGTGTTTAAATTGTGGTGTGTATAGATGGGAAACAGGAAGATATTGACGTGATATCCCAACGGAGAATGCCAATGATACCTGGAGAAAGTGGCTATCCATTTGATTATTGGTTGGATGCATTGCCAGTTAGCTTATGGCCACAACATGATATGGATGTGTGCAGCATGAAATCAGCGAACCTAGTGGCAAAAAGATTAAAACC
This sequence comes from Chiloscyllium plagiosum, assembly GCF_004010195.1. Lineage (NCBI taxonomy): Eukaryota > Metazoa > Chordata > Chondrichthyes > Orectolobiformes > Hemiscylliidae > Chiloscyllium > Chiloscyllium plagiosum. The sequence goes on from NC_057717.1 coordinate 40,386,996, forward strand.
GGGGGCACATTTACCTAGAAGATCACAACATCCTTTGAAACCAGATGTAAAGGATGGGATAGCACCAACAATGCAGGGAATCCTGGAAGCAGGAGTGCACAGGGAACCATGCAGCCATTCGACTATCCATTGTTGCCTGTTCCAAAAGCGGAAAAGTCTAAACGGAGACTGGTACATGATTTGAGGGCGGTTAATGAGGTGGTGGTGGATTGGACAGCAGTCGTACCAAATCCACACACATTGCTGACTATCGCCTGAAGTAGATTGATTTTCAATGACTGACATGTTCAGCCTACATTAGTGTTCCACTGGCACAGAACTGTCAATGTGTGTTTGCTTTTACAGTGCAAGGCAGTATACTTATAATCAAATGTCGCAAGGGTTTAAGTATTCCCCATTTGTATTTAATCAGGTGTTGACGATGGATCTGGAGGGAGTGTACCGTTGGAGAGTACACTAATCCAGTAAGTCGATAATTTGTTAGTTTGTTCTGAGAGTCAAAGGTAATGTGAGCGTGACACCATATCTCTTCTGGAAAGGTTGGCATATGGTGGTGATAAGGTGTGTCGGCAGACGCTGCAATGCTGGAAGCAGCAGGTTGAGTATTTGGGTTGGCGGATATCTCAGGGATTGAATTTGATAGCATCTGATCAGATTGAGGCAATTTCCCGAGCTCCAAGGCCTGGCACAGTTGGGCTGGTGATGATATTTTTGGGGATGGCAGGGTTTAGTTCTGATTGGATTGAGGAGTATGCCGAATTATGGATCCTTTGAGGAAAATAATATCGGAGCTGGACATACGAGTTGCAGAGTGCCCTGCAGTGGAATAAGGACGATGTAGCAGCTTTCAAAACTCTTAAGCAGGCATTGCAGTCGGACCCGGTGTTGGCTCTGCCTAACCATGAGAAACATTTCAACCTTTACACATCAAACAGACAGGCAGGATATAGACATGGAGTACTTGCAACAAAGGTTGGGGGAGAGAGAGCTAAGCAGCCTACTGCTTATTAAGGCACCAGATTGGATGAAGTCGTCAGGGCTATCCACCTTGTGACCAGGAGATGTTGGCGGCTCATTTTGCACATGAGAAGGCATCTTATGCAATGATGGACTATACAGTGATCTTATACATGCTACATAAGGTGACTACATTGTTAGATAAAGAGCAGTTTGCATGAATCCCTGCCCGGGTAACAGCGCATCGGATGTTAAGGACATCGCCGGATATTACTGTACAGAGATGTACGATGAGAAACGTAGCCAATTATATTCCATTAACTCATGAAGGAGAGACCCACGATTATGTAAGGGAAGTGACTACATCAACTAAATAGAGGACGGATTTACAGTCTGAACCTCTGCCTGTTGAGGTTAAAACAGTACTTTTTGTAGATGTTGCATATTACATCGGCTATGATGGGAATCGTGCAGAGTTTGCAAAAAGAGTCTGAGTTTAGATTTTTTTCCCTACAGTGTGAAAACAGGCCATTAGACCCAACAAGTCCTCACCGAGCCTTCTAAGAGCAACCCACCCAGTCTCATTCCCCTACACCTAACACTATTAACAATTTAACACAGCCAATTCACCTAACCTGCACATCTTTGAACTGTGGGAGGAAACCGGTGCAGGCACGCAGGCACGGGGAGAATGTGCAAACTCCACACAGACAGGTACCCGAGACAGGAATTGAGCCCAGGTCCCTGGCGCTGTGAGGCAGCAATGCGAACCACTGAACCACTGTGCCGCACGAGGAGTTATATTGTAAGCCTGTTCTCAGCCTTGTTCGAAAGAGCTTGTTGAGCTCAAATCCGTCACAGCAGACAGTAAATTGTTGGAATTTAAGAACGCGGATATTTGTACTGATTCTGCCTATGCTCATGGGGTCTTTCATTTATTTGGGATGCTTTGGAAGCAAAGGGGCGTCTGGGAGATCAATGGGTATCCCATGCATCATTGTCAGCAGATTGTCGAGTTGAAGAGAGCATTGATGAAGCCTAAAGCGGTAGCTATTATAAAATATCAGGCACACGAGTAAGGTAGTGATTTGGTGGTTATGGGTAGTCAGGCAGCTGATGAAGCGGTTAGTCTGGCATCTGGGCGCATTTCAGCCGTGTGTGTCGATCCGGAATCACACGGCTGACAGCATTGTAATGCAAGTTTAGTCGACCTTAGCTGAGCAGCTCTTCTGGAAACAAAGGTGAGCCAGGTGCAATCAGGAAGGCCTGTGGTACACAGACGAAGGTTTGTGTTGGCGCCTACGCCGTTGTGACTGTCCTTTTCTCAGAGACACATGGGTTAGATCACTGTGCTGGACGTAGAGTTCTGAGGAAGATAAAGGAGTGATGGCTTTTGGTCACCGTACTTTCAGGGAGACACATGGGTTAGATCACTGTGCTGGACGTAAAGTTCTGAGGAAGATAAAGGAGTGATGGCTTTTGGTCACCGTACTTTCAGGCTTCAGTGGATTACATATTATCGCAATGTGCTGGCTGTGCTCAAAATAATGTCAGAAAGGGGATAGCGACCACTATATGACTTATAGCTGTTTTTGAGGTGCCATTTTAGCATTTGGTGATCCACTTTGTGGACATTATAAAGACTGTGAGAAAGAAAATATATCTGGTTTTGGTCATTCATAGTTTTAATAGATGGGTGGAAGCAACCCCGTCACAAAATTCAGAGGCAGACACAATGGTAATGCTTTTAACACCTGAAGTTATTCCAAAGTTTTGCATACCGTCTGAGATCAGTTCAGATAATGGGTCTGCCTTTATGCTGACGTTGGTTGAGTTGGTGCTGCAGTCTTTGTGGTTTTAGCCAATGTTTGACGGTGTGTATCATTCCCAGTCGCAGCGTCTGGTGAAACGGATTAACGGTTTTTTGAAAGCTAAGTTGAATACTATTTGTACGGGTGCCAACCCTAACTGAGTCGATGTCCTGCTACTGGCACTAATGAGTTACCGTATGCAGACTAATTGCATGACTAACTTGACGCCGCATTAAATGCTTGCCGTTAGACCCGTGTTAGTGTCCAAGTGGAGGAGTCCATATAACGGGCCAAGCATGAAGCAAATTGAACTTGAACTTCAGCAATACATGCACCAGCTAATCATGTTTCATGAGTATATGCAAACACAGAAAAAACTGAGGGAGCCAGTACCTGATAACAAGGAGGGGCCCATTGAACCTGGAGATCAGGTGTCAGCACGGTTTTCCAGATAAAGAGCAGAGAGGTCCCCATTGCGGTCAACAGGGTGTCTGCTACTCCCATTCAAATGGACGGTCGATCCACGTCTTAAGCGCTGTACCTGACTGTTCCCGCAGGCACAGAGGGATTCCGGGTTTGAGGTATGTGAGGGCAGAGAAGCGGCTGCGATGGTTGGACGGGGTGTGCTGGGATCCGTTACTCCTTTACCTTATTTTCAGAATTTGCTGAGTGGGGTACTGATGTCTCCGACGCCATTGGTGACGCAGTTGTGGGAGGAGAACTTTCTCCTGACTGTGTGACTGTGTGACTGTGTGACTGGGGATGGATTGGCGCAATACTTCGTGTACCAACAAATCCCCACAGTCCTAAACCTTTCCAATCCTGTACTGCCTTGGTGACCATCAGTTTGGCTGACCTGGTGGATCTCACTTGGTAGTGCCAATCCTTTGCACAGACTGCCCAATCGGCATAGGTGGGTAAATGGTGTGGAGCCGTACCGATTTCATGATTGTCTGCCCGCAGTAATGAGTGGTATCAGTGTACTAATCATACAGAGCCATGCTGGCTGGACAGGATTGTTTCCTATGCATTGAGTCGCAGCCATTGTACTTTATCGATCTTGAACCCAATAATTCTTCCACCTATTCTCAATAGCGCTGCCAGCGTCTGTCTTCTCCATCTTTTGACCCGATTCACTCACCATTATATATGCTGTCCTATTGTCCATTCTGGTAGCTATTCCTTCAGACTTCCAGTGTTAATCGTCAGGATGAGTTGGGTGACAGCACATTCGGGACTGTTTTGGTTATGGTACTTCTTGGACTACCGGTATGAGTAAACAGTCGTTTTCCGTGATTGAGCTGAGATGCGAGATTGCTTTCGCTTTGAGTGTTTCAAATGACGTGACTTTGTTTCGGTGGGCCACTTTAGAGGTTCTTGTGTGCACACATTTATTGTTTTGACTGCTGCACCTTTTTGTATCGGTGTGATACATGATTATATCGTTATGAACTGTGTTTGTTCCCTTGGCTGAAACCTGGTGTCTGTGCAGCCTCGAAGGGGCCTGCATCCGACGCTTTCCTTTGGTTGGGATGGTGTCTGCACCCGTGTGATGCTCCTCCGAACGATTGTTGTCTGGCTACGGGCTCAGTTTAATGCTCTGTCCCCGCCAACTTTGCGACATCCTAACCGGAAGAACGTCCCTGACCGTGTGGTGCGTGTGGTCAGTGTTAGTCAGTCACGGGGCATCCACAAAGGCCAAATCAATTGACATGGCCCCAAGACTTTCAGGGTTCTCCCCCCGCATGAATGACGCTGCCGAGGTCTGGGAGTCAATTATCCATGCCATTCTGATGAGTAAGCATGCCAAGTGGATTAATTATATCTGTTACAATCAGCAGAAATTCATTAATTATTCTGATGACGCCCTCTCTGCATTAGGTGAGCAGTTTGATGCGACCAGTCAGATGGCGTGGCAGAATAGAGCAGCCGTGGACTGATTGTTGGCTGAGAAAGTTGGGTTCTGTGTACTGTTTGGGAAACAATGGTCTACCTTTATTCACAATAATACTAGCCCGGAGGGACCGTTTACTCAGGTGATGGGTAAACTGCGGAATTTACAAAAAGAGCTTAAGGAGAATTCGGGGTCCAGCCATCTGTTTTATGCCTGGTTGGATGGTATTTTGGGTGGATGGGGGGCTTGGTTCGCTAAGATTGAGATTGTTGCCGATATTGTGTTGCTTGTTGTTGCCTTTTGCTTTTGCTGTGCTCTACCTCTTGTTAAGAATTTTTTTATATATGTCTTGCTGAGCCAAAATTTCCTGTTGTTTCAGTGGACTCTGGCTCAGCCCCATCTTCTGCTGTGCTTCCGCCACTCTACTACTATGATCTGATGTCTGCTATGGTGTTGAAGCCTTGTTCGGATGAAGAAACCTATCTTGCACGTGTTGCTTGCATGTTTAGATTGTGCAGTTTTTTTGGGTCGCCTTTCCTATTCCAGTCACTGTGGGACGAGCTTTTGTCCTGTGACTACAGGTGCAGAGCAAAAATCCTCTGAAGTCTTGATCATGGAAATTGTTATTGACCTATTTTGGGGTTCTGTCGATTGATTTGGCCTTTGGGTGTCCCGCGTCCTTGTATTCTTTCTCTGTGTTAGATCTATTGGTCTCGAAGGTGGCGGAGGGTGTACATATGGAAGTTACTCTGGCAGTTATGCAGTTAACTTAATGTTGTAATGCATGTCCCGGATCATATTATAGGGCTCCAGTATCACGGCAGTGTGCTGTGATAGGTTATGTGCAATGTAGGGAACCAGTCTGGCAGACGATGATGAGTTTGAAAAGACAAAGCAAGCCAGCATGACTGGTTATGCTAATGTTATCCGATATGCACGGAACAATAACTGTATAAACTGCAGAGGAAAGAGCCTTTGGGTAAACAGGGAAGACATTTTTTTTCTGGCTGCCCCAGCTTTTACTTTGGAAGATTATAGTTTAATTTAGTGAATGACTTTCTGCATCTTTTGGTATTTTTTATAGGATATTGAGTAATTCTTCCACAACACATTCAGCTAGCCAATTTCTGATCCAAAGCGCTAAATCACCTTCATTCCCGAAACTGCGTATTTTTTGCAATCACCTACTATGTGGAATCTTATAAAACTCCTTACTGTAGTCTATATACTCCACATCAACTGCTTTACTTTTACCCACCAGTTCTGTCGCCTCCTTGAAAAACGCAATAAGATTTGTAAAGCATGACCTGCCTTTCACAAAACTGTGTTGACTATCCATAATAAAATTATTTCTTTCTAGATATTAGTATATCCTATCTCGTATAACCTTTCCAACGCATTACCCACGACCGACGTAGATCTCACTGGCCTATAATTACAAAGATTGTCCAGACTCCCTTTCTTGAAGAAGGGAACAACATTTGTTAAACTCCAGTCGTGTGGCACAGGGAACAACATTTGTTAAACTCCAGTCGTGTGGCACTCCGCCTGTCGAAACTTTTGAAATAAAGAACGAAGCCAAAAGCTCCGTAACTCTTTCTTGGCTTACCAAGGAATCCAGGAATAATTACCATCCGCCACAGTGGTCTTATCGATTTTCAGAACTTGCAAAATTGCAAAGGAAACTCCCATTTATCAACCTCAAGGCCATCTAATCATCAAACCTGTACCTCTGCGTCTTCACGAATGTTGATCTTTTCCACTGTGACTGCTGATGAATATATTCATCAAGGACATCGCCGATATCCTCTGACGCCACACACAAAGTTCCACTACTTTGATTGGCCTCATCTTACTCTGCTGACTTCACTACGTCTAATGTCCAGACTGCATCCGATCCAGTCTCCAGGGCATGCCAGGCCCAGTCTCCATGCCACGCTAGAACCAGTCTCCAAATGTACGGGACCCAGGCTGCAGCAAACATCAGGCCTTATCTCCAGGGGGCCCTGCGCCCAGTCTCCAGTCCGCGCTGGGCCAAGTTTCAAGGCCGTGACAGGCCCAGTCTCCAGACTGAACCAGCTCTAGTCTCCAGGCTGTATCGTGCCCAGTCTGTGGACAGAACTGAGCCGAGGCTTCAAACCGCAACAGGCCAAGTCACCAGACTGTTCTCTGCCTAGTCTCCAGATGCACCGGGCCAACTCTCCAGGTTGCATTATGGCCATCTCCAGAACCCGGCAGGCTGAGTGTCCAGACTGCGATGCACCCAGTCCCCGGACTTCATCTTGACCAGTCTCCAGGCCGCATTGTGATCAGTCTCCACTCTGCACCGGGCCCACTCTCCGGGCCGCACTCCGGCCATCTCTAGACCGCACCGCCGAGACTCCAGACTGCGCTGGGCCTCGTCTCCAGGTCACACCAGGCCCAGTGACCAGACTGCATTGGGACGAGTCGCCAGGCATCACTGTGCTCTAAATCTCGAGGCTTTGACTCCTCTCACCAGCCTCCGGCCTGGGATGCACCTCCTCCATTCTCGTCGGAGGCACTTTAAATGTTTACAAGTGTGGGAACAAAATCCCTCCAGAAAACAGAATGAATAACTGAGACACAAAGAGAAGGTGGAGCAGATGACGTCCGCCTGGAACAACTCGATCCTGCCGTCCTCTTTATGATATTTCACGCTGTTTCCTTTTCAAAGAATGATTTCGGAAAATCAGAACAGTTAGTCCGATTCCTTGCAATGTTGTCCCTTGAAGGACACAATCATGGTCATTGCTGGCCCGTATGTTGCTTTGGGCTTTCTTCACGGATTTACAACTGAAAATGTGTTGCTGGAACAGCGCAGCAGGTCAGGCAGCATCCAGGGAACAGGAAAATCGACGTTTCGGGCATAAGCCCTTCCTCAGTTTTTCCTGAAGAAGGGCTTATGCCCGAAACGTCGATGCTCCTGTTCCCTGGATGCTGCCTGACCTGCTGCGCTGTTCCAGCAACACATTTCCAGCTCTGATCTCCAGCATCTGCAGACCTCACTTTCTCCTTTACGAATTTTCAATCCATGTTCACGGTATTTTGGAAAAGTACAGCCAAAAACATTGAATGTTAGAAGAAATGAAACAACATTAATCTCAACCTCTTCCAGAGAGCTTAACTCAAAGTTGCCAGGATACAATTATACTGCTGTGGCCCGCACTGGTCCCGGTTCTGGGCAGATATCAAGTCCGGGTTTATGAATCAGTGCAATGCTGCGGTCTGCATAGTTGCCTGTGCTGGACAGATATCTAGACCAGATTTATAGATCAATGCACTTCTGTGGTCTACACAGCTGCCCGTGGTGGACAGATATGTAGTCCGAGTGTATAGGTCAATATACTGCTGTAGTCTACACATCTCCCCGTGCTTGTCAGCTATCTCGTCAGGGATTATAGATCAATGCACTGCTGTGGTATGCATAGCTCCCAGTGATGAACAGATATTTAGTCAGGGGTTACAGATCAACACTGCCTGTAGTCCGCACAGCTCCCAGTAATAAACACATAACTAGTCTCTGCTTACATGTTAATGCACTGCTGTGGTCTGCGTAGTTCCCTGCGCTGGACAAATATCTAATCTGAGTTTATAGATCAATGCACTGCTGCAGTCTGCGTAGCTCCCAGTGATGAACAGATATCTACTCCAGGTCTTTAGATCTATACACTGCTGTAGTCTACACATCTCCCCGTGCTGGACATATATGTAGTCCGTGTTTATAGATAAATACACTGCTGTGTTCTACACAGCTCCCCGTACTGGGCAGATATCTACTCTGGGTTTATAGATCAATGCACTGATGTGGTCTGCTTACCTTCTTGTGCTAGATAGAGATCTAATACTGGTTAAAAGATCAATGCACTGCTGTGGTCTGCATAGTTCTATGTGCCGGAGACATATTAATTCCGAGTTCATTGATCAATCGGATTAGATTCCTTACAGCATGGAACAGTCCCTTTGGCCCAAAACAGTCCACACCGAGCCTTCGAAGAGTACTCACCCAGGCACATTCCAGTGCCCTACGTTTACCCCTGAGAACTGCACCTCACACAATAAGCAAATTAGCATGACAATTTCACCTTGCCTGCACATCTTTGGATTGCGGGAGGGAACCGGAACATCTAGAGGAAACCCATGCAAACAAGTGGAAAACGTGCAAACTCCACACAGACAGTCACCTGAGGCAGGTATTGAACCCGGGTTTCTGGTAGCGTGAGGCAGCAATGAGAACTTTAAGCCAGCGTACCGACACTAATGCTTGTATGTCAATGCAATGGTGTGGTCTGCATAGCTTCCCGTACTGTGCAGATATCTGGTCCGGATTTATAGATCACTGCTATGGTTTGCGTAGTTCCCGGTGCTGTACAGACATACATTCCGGGTTTATAGACCAATGCACTGTTGCGGTCGGCATTGCTCCCCGTGCTGGACAATGTCTAGTCCGCGTTTATATATCAATACACGGTTGTTGTCTGCTTTGCTCCCTGTACTCGACAGATGTCGAGTCCATTCGGGAGATCAATGCACTGCACCCAGACAGATCTCTGGGATGACAGGCTTGTTGTGGCAGCAGAGTTTAGTCGACTGGGCCTCTATTTCATCGGGTTTATGAATATTAGTGAACTATATTAAACTCTGACAGAGGGAGACGGGTTATTAATGTGCTGCTTTACAGCTCTGTTGGAAAGTACTCATACTAATTTGAATTTTGTGATGGGATTGAGGGGGTGGTAGTTCATCAGATTGTAATTATTCTCCTCTTAAGGGACTGGACAGAGTTGAGTAATTTTATACGTTGTCAGGGAGATGTCAGAGTTGGAGTTGGAATGAAACAGCTTTCCTAGTGATGTGGTACGTCGTGCAGCACAAGTCCTCAGTCCTGTTATAGCAATGGCGTCAGTGCCTTTGTCATATCTATTGTGTTCATCTGTTTCTTCATGGCAGATGCAGCGAATAGGAACTGGTTGAAGACTCGCACGTATGATCCTGTGGGCATCATGCGAGGATGAGTTGGATAATCAAATCAACACTTCTGTCTGGGGATGGGGCAGAGCCTACGTCGTTGTCATTTAAACTGATGTACAGGGCTGTTCTATTATTTCAGAGGACTTCATATTTGTGAAGTCCTCTCCTTCAGTAAGTTGATTAATAGTCCATTAATATTATTGACTGGATGCAGCAGAACTGCAGAGCTTAATCTGCTCTGTTAGTCTTGGGATCATTGCAGCCTCTATATCAGATATTGTTTCTGCAGTTTGGAATGTAATCAGTCAAGTGCGGTAGCTTTAACGGGTTGCCAACAGGTTTAGGTGCACATGGTTTTGACTCTGGCGTGCTCACCCACACTTGTCACTGGATCACAGATCGGCTTGATGGTAATGGCAGACTGTGAGATGACCCCGTGGAAAAAGGTACAGATTGTGATTGAATACAATTCTGCTGCTGCTGCTGTGATATACAGCACCACATGAAGGCCCAGTTAAAGTGCAACAACTGCGACTCAATTCTACTGACTCTCCCCCGAATTACACTGTGACCCATTCACCCGTCAGCTCTGCACATAGTGACCTGACATGGTCTTTGATGTGGTAACTCTTGCTTTTTCATATTCTCATTATGTTAGGGTTTCTCCATGGCGTCATAACTCCAATTTATTTCATTACTCAAACACTTCAACATACGCATGTGAATCTTTATTCATGTAATGCCATCTGTGTTTAATGTGAATGTGTTTTCCACTGTTTCTTACCATGTCCATGTTTAAGAGCTTTGTAGTGTCAGTGATGATAACCTTATGTATATTCAGAGACAATGAATGTTTGCACTTTTTAAAATCTTTCTCTTCCAGCAGTCAGGCACTCCATGTTGGACAAGTCGTTTGAGCATTTTTGACATGAGTCTGTGGAACAGGTTCGAAAACAGAAATCCCTGCAGAAATTAAGCAGGTCTGGCAGCACATTGTGGAGTTTATGCAGCGTTAATTATTCTGGTCCAGTAACCCTTCTGCAATGCTCGAAGCTTCTCCAGTAATTATGTTTTTTTTTTATTTCCAGTATCCGTACTTATTCGGTTCATTGAAAATTTATTATGTGCCTCTGCATTTCTGGAGAAACTCAACAGGTGTGTCCGCAACTAGATATAGATAAACAGAGTTAGCATTTCAGATCTAGTGTGACACCTCATCAGAATTTAAAAAGATTGCAAAATGGGCTTTTTAATCCCTTTATAGTGGGTGGAGGTGGGTGACGGAGAACATTGTGTGGTACAATTGGACAAACATATGAATGGGAAACATTTAAATGCATATGGGCCAACTGTAAGACTAATTTACTTTGGAAAACCTAGTCTGCATGGACAAGGTATCTGTGTGGAGCTCGCATATTCTCTCTTTTTGCCAAACTTGCCCTTTACCGTCACAGGGACAGATGCACCTTGAACATAGCTATCTCAACTTTAAACGCATCCCGCTTGCTAGAGGTTCACTTACCTGCAAACAAACAATTCCAATAAACCCTTGCAAACTCCTGTCGAATTCTGTCAAAAGTCATCTTGCTCGAAGTTAGAACTTGCACCTGTCGACCAGTCGTGCCCCTCGCGATAACTATTTTTAAATTAATAAAATTATGGTCACTTTTCCCAAAGTGCACCGTCACTGTGAAGTCCATCACCAGTCCTTCTCTATTTCCAAACAGTCGTTCGAGTTTTGCCCCTTCCCGAGAAGGACCCTCTACATACTGCTTTAGGAAACTTTCCTGAACACACTTTATGCATTCAGCCTATCTAAGCCATTAATTCTCAGTCAGTCCCAGTCTCTGTTTAGAAAATTATAATCTCCTACTATGACCATTCTCTTGCCCCTTCAAGTCTCGCCAATCTCTTTACATATTTTTGCTCCTCCAATTACCGCTTAATATTCTGTGGCTGTTGTCCAACACCAATAATGTCACCACCCCTTCTTATTTCTTAGCGCCACCCACAAAGCTTCACTGGATGATCGTTCATTTATTTTATCCCTGATCACTGCTGTGATACCTGTCTTTATCAAAATGCAAATCCACCTCACCTCTTTCCAACATCTTTGTCCCACCTAAAACACCAGTACCCTGGTACATTAAACTGCCAATGCTGGCCCTCCCTTAGCAATGTGTCTGTCATAACAATAATAACCCTGTCCCATGTACCTATTTACGCCCTGAGTTCATTGGTCTTACCTGTCAACCCTCTTGGATTGAAACGGATGCATTATGATCCAACAGACATTCCTTGCCCTCTGTCGTGTTCCAGCCTAACCTGTCTCTTCACTTTATTGTTTCTGATTACTGCATTCTCTCCCAGTTTCGCACTTGCCTCCCTGTTGTTGAGGAGTCCACACACCACACCCCTCTACCCCAGGCCAATCCAGTTTACAAATTCCCTTGTTGAACTAGGAAACCTGCCTACCACGATATTGGTCCCCCTCCAGTTCAGATAAAACCCACCCTTCTTGAACAGATCACCTCTGCCTCAAGAAAGATCTTAGTGATTTAAAATCTATATCTCTGCCCTCTGCACAAATACTTTAGCCATGCACTCATCTGCCATAATGCCCTTTTCTTACTCTCACTAGCATGTAGCATTGGAAGTAAACCGGAGATTATCGCTATTGTAGTCCCTTGCTTTAAACATTTTTCCGAGCATCAATAATCCTTCTGCAGAACATCATCCCTATTTCTACCTATGCCATTTTCACCAAGGTGCACAATGACTCCTGGCTGCTCACCCACCCACTTGAGAACGTCCTGCAGCTGCTCTGAGACATAGCGATCTTTGCACGTGGGAGGCTAGAGGCCATGTTGGTTTCCCATTCGCAGCTACAGAATATCCTGTCCGACCCCCTCACTATTGAGTTTGAATCATTACTTCTGAAGTTATTCCGCTCGCACACGCTTCTGATAATGTGATTCCTTCCTGGAAAAGTTGGATTTGGCGGAATTGTTTTGATTCAGGTCGTGGGGAGATTCGATTTGAATCCTCATTCGGAATCATCCATGAGTGGTGAAGGCGACTGTGAATTTCTTTTACTTTACACACATTGTAGTGATGAGGGAAAGGGAACGAGAACGTGCGCAATCAACTGTTCCTTCTCATAAAAGTTAAATTTTTCCCTCTCTGAGTTGAATCAGTAATGTTATCAGACTCCAAACTGGACCATGTGAGCTCTCCTTGAATATTGTCTGAAATACAGGAGAGAGGGTTTTGGATTCTTGGATAATTAGGGCTCTTTATGGAGTAGCTGGGACCTCTACAAGCAGGATGGTCTTCATCTGAACCAGAGGGGTACCAATATCCTGGGAGTGGGTGAATTTCGCGAAGGTTATTGGGGTGGATTTAAATTAATCCACCAGGGGGATGAAAACCAAAATTTTAGTTCGCGTATAGAAAAGGTTGAGAGTAGGGAGGTCCGAAATCTGGCTTCAGGAACTCAAGATGGCACCAGTAAGCAAGCAGTTGGTGTGAGGTGTGTCTACTTTAACGCCAGGAGCATCCGAAATAAGGTGGGTGAACTTACAGCATGTGTTGGCACCTAGGACTTCGATGTTGTGGCCATTTCAGAGATATGAACAAAACAGGGACAGGAATGGTTGTTGCAGGTTCCAGGATTTGATGTCTCAGAAAGAACAGAGAAGATGGTAAAAGAGGGGTAGGTGTGGCATTGTTCGTCAAGGACAGTATTACATTTGCAGAAAGGATGTTTGGGGACTCCGCAACTGAGGTAGTATGGGCTGAGGTTAGAAACAGAAAAGGAGAGGTCACCCTGTTTGGAGTTTCCTATAGGCCTCCGAATAGTTCCAGAGATGTGGAAGGAAATGATAGCAAAGATGATTCTCGATAGGAGTGAGAGAGACAGGGTAGTTGTCTGAGGGGACTTCAACTTTCCAAATATTGACTGGGAACACTATGGTACGAGTACTATAAATGGGTCAGTTTTTGTCCAGTTTGTGCAGGTGGGCTTCCTGACACAGTATGTAGACATACCAACCAGGGGCGAAGCCACATTAGATTTGGTAATGGGTAATAAGCCCGGCCAGGTGTTAGACTTAGATGTAGGTGAGCACTTTGGTGAAAGCGATCACAATTCTGTTATGTTTATTTTGGTGATAGAAATGGATAGGTGTATACAACTGGGCAAGAGTTACTGCTGGGAGAAAGGCAATTACGATGGGATTAGGCAAGATTTAGGAAGCATACAATTGGGAGGAAACAGCAGAGATTGGGCTCATTAGAAATGTGGATTTTATTCAAGGAAAAGCTCTTATGTGTCCTAGATAAATATGTACCTGTCAGGCACCGAGGAAGCTGTAGAGCGCGGGAGCCGTGGTTTAGGAAAGAAGCAGAATCTCTGGTCAAGAGGAAGAAGAAGGCTTATGTTAGGATGAGATGTGAATGCTCAGTGAGGGCGCTTGCGAGTTACAATGTAACCAGAAAAGACCGAAAGAGAGAGCTCAGAAGAGCCATGAGGAGACATGAGACGTTGTTGGCGGATCAGGCTAAACCCTAAGACTTTCTATAGGTATTTAAGGAATAAAGGAATGACAAGAGTAAGATTAGGGCCAATCACTGATATCAGTGGGAAGTTGTGTGTGCAGTCAGAGGAGATAGGGGAAGCAGTAAATGAATATTTTTCGACAGTAATCACTCTCGAAAACGACTTTGCTGTCGAGGAGAATACTGAGATACAGGCTACTGGACTAGGTGGGATTGAGTTCCACAAGGAAGAGGTATGAGAAATCCTGCAAAGTGTGAAAATAGATAGGTTTCCTGGGCTGGATGGGATTTATCCTAGGATCATCTGGGAAGCCAGGGAGGAGATTGCTGAGCCTTTGACATTTATTAGATTAGATTACTTACAGTGTGGAAACAGGCCCTTCGGCCCAACAAGTCCACACCGCCCCGCCGAAGCGCAACCCACCCATACCCCTACATTTACCCCTTACCTAACACTACCGGCAATTTAGCATGGCCAATTCACCTGACTTGCACATCTTTGGACTGTGGGAGGAAACCGGAGCACCCGGAGGAAACCCACGCAGACACGGGGAGAACGTGCAAACTCCACACAGTCATTCGCCTGAGGCGGGAATTGAACCCGGGTCTCTGGCGCTGTGAGGCAGCAGTGCTAACCACTGTGCCACCATGCCGTCCAATCTTTAAATCGTCATTGTCTACAAGGACAGTGTCAGAAGACTGGAGGATAGCAAATATGGTTCCCCTGTACAAGAAGGGGAATAGAGACACCCCTGACAATTATAGACCAGTGAGCCTTACTTCAGTTGTTGGTAAAATGTTGGAAAAGTTTATAAGAGATAGGATTTATAATCATCTGGAAAAGAATAATTTGATTAGGAATAGTCAGCACGGTTTTGTGAAGTTTAGATCGTGCCTCGCAAAACTTTTTGAGTTCTTTGAGAAGGTGACCAAACAGGTAGCTGAGAGTAAACCGGTTGATGTGGTGTATATGGATTTCAGCAAGGCGTTCAATAAGGTTCCCCACAGTAGATTATTGTTCAAAATGCGGAGGAATGTTGTTGTGGGAGATATAGCAGTTTGGATCAGTAATTAGCTTACTGAAAGAAGCAGAGGGTGGTGGTTGATGGGAAATGTTCATCCTGGAGTCCAGTTACTAGTGGTGCACCGCAAGGGTCGGTTTTGGGTCCACTGCTGTTTGTCATTTTCATTAACGACCTGGATGAGGGCGTAGAAGGGTGGGTTAGTAAATTTGCAGATGACACTATGGTCGGTGGAGTTGTAGATAGTGATGAAGGATTTTGTAGGTTCCAGAGAGACATAGCTAAGCTGCAGAGCTGGGCTGAGAGGTGGCAAATGGAATATAATACAAACAAGTGTGAGGTAGTCACTCTGGTCGGAGAAAACAGAATGCAAAGTATTGGGCTAATGGTAAGATTCTTGGTAGTGTAGATGAGCAGAGAGATCTCAGTGTCCATGTACAAAGATCCTTGAAAGTTGCCATCCAGGTTGACAGGATTGTTAAGAAAGCATACAGTTTTTTTCTCGCTTTTATTAATAGCGAGATCGAGTTCCGGAGCCATGAGGTCATGTTACAGTTCTACAAAACTCGGGCCCGGCCGCACTTGGATCATTGGGCACAGTTCTGATCACCGCAGTTTAAGAAGGATGTGGAAGCTTTGGAAAGTGTGCAATGGATATTTACTGTGATGTTGCTTGGTATGGAGGGAAGGTCTTAAGAGTAAAAGCTGAGGGACTTGTGGCTATTTTAGTTAGAGAGAAGAAGGTTGAGAGTTGACTTAATAGAATCATATAAGATAATCAGAGGGTTAGATAGGGTAGACAGGGAGAGCCTTTTTCCAAGTATAGTGACGGGCGAGCACGAGGGGGCATATGTATAATTTGAGGAGAGATAGATATAGGATAGATGTCAGAGGTAGTTTCTTTACTCAGAGCGTAGTAAGGGTATGGAATACTTTGCCTGCAACGGTAGTAGACTAACCAACCTTAAGTACATTCAAGTCGTCATTGGACAAACATATGGAGTTACATGGAATAATGTAGGTTAGATGGACTTCAGAATCGTATGACAGGTCGGTGCAACATCGAGGGCCGAAGGGCATGTACTGCGCTGTAATGTTCTATGTTCTATGTTCTATATGATGTCATCAGCTTCCCTGATCCATGTCGGTGCATCATTGCTGCTGTCATCCTCAGAATCATTTCATTAGCAAAAATGGCCCTACTTGAATTAAAGATGTGTTTATGTGTGCCTGCATAATATAAAAACGAAACGTTTACTGTCATCACAGTATCTATGTTAAAATGCAAGTCTTATTCGGAAACAAATATAGAAATTTCTGGAAAAGCTCAGTAGGTCTAGTCTAGAAGCACGCATGAGGACAAATCAGAGTTAACTTTTCCGGCCAACTGATCTTGTCTCAGAACGTCTCTTAGTCTTAAATTACATCCCCTGTTTTATTCTACCACACAAGTGGAAATATGCATCAGGTATTCACCAGCTATACTCTCCTCATTATTTCCTATGGTCAATAGGAACACCTCTCTGTCTCAGACCTAAAATATTAATCCCTTATGACATAACGCCTTCATTTCTAAATCGAGTAAAGAGAAACGTCTCTGAAAAGATTGAAAGCAATTCTCTTTTTGTCAGTTTAGCGGATCAAATCTTCAAACAGTTCATCAGATGTGGTCTCAGCAATGCATTGCACTGGTGCTGAATAACATCGCTCAGCACAAACCCGATACCCCTTGCACGAAACAGCATCATTCCGTTAACCTTTGAAATCACTTGCTGCACTTTCAGAGTAACTTGATGGGATTCAATTTTGATACACAAAATCCTCTGTACCACCGCTTTCTGTATTCATTGTCAATTTAAATAATTTACTGTTGCTTTGTCATTTCGTCAAAACACAAAGTTCCAGTCACCCACATTGTGCTTTGTTTTTACACACTGCTTTCCTCTGTCTGCAAACCATTACAGATGCTCTGCCTCCACTTGACATCTTGTTGAATGACTATCCTGGCGTATGAACAAACTGAGCTCCAAACCATTTAACCCATTCATCCAAATAATTAATCTAGATTTTATATTATTGATAAACTCACACTGATTCCTGAGGAATTCCACAGTTACAGTTTTCCATCCTGAAAGCAAGCAATTATGCTTATTTTGCATTTCAGGCTGTCTGTCCAGGCATCCATTGTTCCATTGAACTTGCCCAGAAAGGTTGTATGGCCTCTTACTCTGCGGTATAATTTAGTCAACTGGCTAAATTATTAAATTCTAATCCCGTCTAACTCTTTAGAGGGGCAGAATGGCTCCTCCTGTCTCATTGCAACAATGTAGACTGGCTGAACTGAGTCTTCCTCTCTCCTTCTCTCTCTCTCTCTCTCTCTCTCTCTCTCTCTCTCTCTCTCTTTGTAACAGCCTCACACGTGATTTGGGAGAACAACATGTGTTTCGGAGAAGGTGGCCATTGGGTTCCTCCAGGCTACTGTTCAATTCATGGCTAGTCTGATTGAGCTGAAGATACCTTTCCTGTCTCTTCCCAATAAGTATTGAATCTCCCATCAATAAAAGATCAGTTAGTGTCAGCCTTAAATATCTTCAATGACCTCGTCTTCACCATTCCCTGGGGATGACGGCACGACAGATCGCATAGTCCTCAACGGAAAGGAACAACCTTATCTCAAACGTAAATGGGAGAACCGTTAATTTTAAAGTATGTTAACCTCACAGTAAATCACCTCCTCTTTTCAGAAATAAAGGCACAGCAAATAGCAACAGACATGGACCGATCAGCCCCTCAAAACTATCCTATAGTCCCATTGACTGTTCAGTAAAGTATTTATAAAACTTAGCCACCACTTCACCCTTGGGAAAATATTCCTGATACCTTCAGTCCATTTGAGCATAGTAAGTTGAAGTTTGGTCATTTGGCCCATCAAGTGTTCTTGGCTGTTCGATGCTACCTTACAGATTTCTCAACACAATTCTCCCACATAATCACTAGGACTCTTGATCCGCGTTTTAATCAATAATTATCAATTTCTGTCTTAAACACATGACTGTGTCTTTATCTCTATATGTTTGTCTGCGTCTGTGTGTGTGTGTGCGTGCGTGTGTGTGTGTGTGTGTGTGTGTGTGTGTGTGTGCTTCTGTGTTTTTCTGCTTAATGGCAGGAGACATGGAGGGTTGTTTTTCAAACAAGGAGCCTGTGACCAGCCGTGATCCATGGTAAGCTGTGTTTGACCCACTTTTGGTTACCATTTATGTAATGATTTAGATGAGAATTATAGAAACCATAATTAGCAAATTTGCACATGACATCATCATGTGTTTTATTGTGGACAGTGTTTGTACAAGGATGAACAGTCTAAGGTTACAAAGAGATTATGATCAATTGAATCATCGAATCAAAGAGATGGACAGCAAGAAACGAGACCCTTCATCTCATTCAAGCCGACCAGATATTCCGAACTAATCCAGTCCCATTTACCAGCATTGTTCTCATATCCCTCGAAACCCTTCCTATTCATACATTTTGGTGTTGTAATTAGACCAGCCTCTACCACTTCTTTTCGCAACTCAGTCCATTAAACCCCAAAACCCCAACCCCCCGTTCTGTGTGAAAAACTTGCTCTTTAGTTCACTCTTAAATCTTTCTCTTCCAACTTAAACCTATACCGTTTAGTCTTGGACTCCCCAACGTTGGGAAATAGATCTTGGCCATTCATCTTTCCCATGATTTTATAAATCTCTGAAAGATGCAAATGTGACTGCAATCAACATGAATGACTGTGCGTTGACTCATCCCGGGCCGGAATACTGAAATTCAATACTGACACCTCTTCATTCTCCATCAAGGCACAAATCTAAAATCATTTTGATCAACGTGTTCAGACACATAATGAATCATCTGTGTGGTATTTGAACCGAGACCATTAGGCTCAGTGGGATGGTCACGACCACCACTCAGCAATCGCCCCTAAATGTGCAACATGATTCTCCTGTGTGTTTGCTCATCAGCCTCTTCTGAAATGTTGTGACACAACTCCACAACAGGCAGGACTTGTCACCTGACCATCTTCGTCACAGATAGGGACACTACCACAACTTCATGGACTATATTCGAATCCAGACCTCTGAGTCAGAAGCACGCGCGCTACCGTCCACGCAAGAATTAAAGCAATATTTGTAAAGGTTTGTGGCTCAGGTTGAGGTTTAGGGTGTAGGTTTGCTCGCTGAGCTGTAGGTTTGATATCCAGACGTTTCATTACCTGGCTAGGTAACATCATCAGTGGCGACCTCCAAGTGAAGCGAAGCTGTTGCCACCTGCTTTCTATTTATATGTTTGTATTGGATGGGGTTCCTGGGGTTTGTGGTGATGTCATTTCCTGTTCGTTTTCTGAGGGGTTGATAGATGGTATCTATCAACAATGTGCTTGTTTATGGCGATGTAGTTGGATTGCCAGGCCTCTGGGAATCCTCTGTCATGTCGTTGCTTAGCCTGTCCCCAGATAGATGTGTTGTCCCAGTCGAAATGGTGTATTTTTTCATCCGTGTATAGGGCTACGAAGGAGAGAGGGTCGTGTCTTTTTGTGGCTAGCTGGTGTTCGTGTATCCTGGTGGCTAGCTTTCTTCCTGTTTGTCCTACGTAGTGTTTGTGGCATGTACTTGCATGGAATTTTGTAGATGAAGTTGTTTTAGGTCATATTTTAAGGGTCAGCTTTCAGCTCTGTATGAATTTAATAAATTCTCATTACCATTACTTAAGCACACAGACAACACCTCTCATTGTTACATGAATAAAATCTATTAGCGTCAACACTAGGATGATGAGTGCATGTGCTCTGCCATTGAGATAAAGCATGAACATGTTTAATTGCTTGACTATGATTTCCAACTGAAATGGTTATTATCTGTGGTCGTCAGTATTATGGAAAGAAATCCTGCCGACACTCTCTGCACTTTGGTGGATCTCGTAATGACATCAATACTGAACACCAGAGACGAGGAAACAGCACCGTTTCCAGCCAAGAACACTGATCACAATTTCAAACCTCCAACATGTGGTTTCTGTCCTCCTAAAATCATTAAATGATACAAGGCAACGCTTTACTTTTCAGCCTCTGCTTACCACACCTCCCTCTGCCTGAGCAAGACAAACCAAGCTCTGGATGTTTTGGAAAATCAAGGCTGGTGTTTGTTTGTCTTCAGGAGAGGGAAGGTATTTTAAAATTTAAGGGGGTGCGTGAGGGGGCAGTAATGTCACTTACTGAGCTGAGGTGTGGCAGATGGAGTTTAACTTGGATAAAAGCGAGGTATTGCATTTTGGTATTTCAAACAATTGAAGAGTGTATAGTGCATTGGTAGTGTGATAGAAAAGAAGGCAGCAGGGGAGCAGATATAATTCTTTGAAGTTTGGGGCACATAAAGAAAGGTTGTTATAGGTTATTTCATTACTCAGAACTTTGAGTTTACAAGCCTTCAAGTCGTGCTGACATTGCGCATGACATTGGTAAAGCCCTTTCTGTCGTACTGTGTGCAGTTCCGTTTTAGGAAGACACTGACCAGGACGTTGCCAGGAACACCTCATCTTCTGCCTCGGGAGCCTACAAACACGCGGCATGTACATTCGGTTCACTAATTTGCAAATCTCCCCTTCCCTATCCAGATCGCAGATCCCACCCTCTGACTCAGATCCACCCTCTCGAGGGGTCCTATCTGTCCATCTTCCTTCCCACCTGTCCACTCCACGCTCCCCAATGATTAATCACTATCACCTCCCACCTTCGCCCACCTATCGCCTACCTTTCCCCCAGTCTCACTCCCACCACTTATTTTCTGTCATGCCCCTTCACCCTCCCCAGTCCTGAAGAAAGGTCCTGCCTGAAACGTCAACTCTCTTGCTCCTCCGATGCTGCCTAACCTGTTGTGCCTGTTCCACCGTCATGCTTTTAATGCATTGAATTCTCCAGCAGTCTCCATTGCCTCCTAGGTACAATTCTCTGTTAACATATCCATGCAGTTTATCTGTTATAACCCCACGTTGTCTTAGGCACATTTTCTCCTCAGATCATGGACTATAAACGTTCTCTCAATATATTATTACGATTGTAATACCTGAGCAGTAGTTACAGGATGGATGTTCCCATTTATAAAGATTGGAGCATATTTTGTTGCAGTAAAGTCTGTCATTACTCCCATATCCAAGGCATCCAGAATGTGTACATTTTAAATTATTTTAACTTTTAATAAAACAGTATTGAACTGAAAGGTTTTGGCTGGAGCTATTTGTTCAGCGACTGTGATTGATGTCAGTCTCTATGGATCCTAAATGTGTCACTATGAGGGTTTGCCACTTCCTTTAAGCGGGAACTTGGTTCAATGTGCTATCCCAGAGTATGAGCCGGAGAAGCACTGACAATTCTAATAGGGATCTCCAAATCATGACTAATGGGGATCAGCAGCTACAGAGAGAGGGTGAGGAGAGATCAGTATCTGAGTACATTGGACTGGAATGTTCCAACAATGGGTCAATAACTGAGAACGATACACTGGAATGTTCGAACATTGCATCAGAATCTGAAAACATTACACTTGAATGTTCCAACAATGAATCGAAATCTGAGAACATTAGACAGGAATCTTCAAACAACGGATCAGAATCCGAGAACATTCGACTGGAAGGTTACAGAAATGGATCAGAATCTGAAAACATTAGACTTGAACGTTCCAACAATAGAAAGGAGTTTATCCTGTGTTTTTTAATAGCATTCGCAGCCTAGGATAGTTTTAGCATGGCTGATCTATCATGAACTGTTAGTTATTCATACTTGGTATTACCACATTCTCGCTATTGGTGCTCTTGCTAAGTCGGCCTAACTGTCTATTAATACAGGTTACACTGGATTGCTGCTTATATTTTTTATTTAATGTGGAAATGTGGAATTCAAAGTTCTCAGTTCCAATCAAAAATTCCCTTCCTTACAATTTATAATTCATAAACTGCTATTTTCAAATTACTCACCAATATGCGAGGAGGAAACAAACGTAAAGTCTAATTAAATCTTTAAAACATATATATTGCAATGAAGCAGTACAATGAATGTAACACTTCAGTACGACAATCACTGACTGCAGTACTGTTACTTTCACCAATCCCTTCACCAGAACGCGCGCGAAACTACTGACAACGTGATGCCGACGTGGACTCCAGTCCTCCCCAAGATTCTCCCTTAGTCTGAAAAAATATCCTTCCAAATGTAGGCTACAATTCCCAGTTGCAGGCTAACGTTCAAGACTTGCAGAGCAGATTAAATTCGCGTTTCAGCTGAACACACTGAATGTGCATTGTACAGACAAGGATCCTAAGGCTAGGTTTTTATGTTCAGGTGTTGCCTCGCATGGAATCGTGTCACAGTGAATGAGAGCTTGCTTTATAATATTAACATCGGCAATTCACTAATCGCGTTACAGCCACACAAGTTTGACAAACATGCGCTAAAGGAGAACCGTAATGGTGAGCAAAGTCAAAGGACAAAGTCAAAAATTCCCTTCCTTACAATTTATAATTCATAAACTGCTATTTTCAAATTACTCACCAATATGCGAGGAGGAAACAAACGTTTCTTACAATCCAACCTTATATCCTTCCAGCAGTGCACAGATCTATGTTTCCACATTATTCAGTACTATTATTCAATACTGTCCAATATCACCATCATAATATCTCAGTCTCCTCCTCAGCCTCAGCGAAACTTCTGTGTAAAGCATCATTTGTGCCTTTATTTAATCCGAATTCTCCTGTTTCAAGTTTCTTCTAACCACATGTTCATTACAAAATAATTCTGCTTGAAATGCTTAACTTGTTTTCTGCACTGAATCTGTCAGACGGGAAGACAGTGCATGGTGCTCAATCTTTGACTCAAAATTTAAAGGCACAGAATAATAATCGGTTGATACCTCATGGTGTATTTGGTGGCATTGAAATGAAATCATCATGATTCGTTATAAGAAAAGCTCATCTTCTTGCCTCATGTCATATAGAAAAAAGGCAATGAGTTGTCTGTCCCTAGTTAAACCTCTGTGTGACTGCAACTTCACAGCAATATGTTTTTCTCTTTACTGTCACGTGGAACAGCTGAACCAGACACTCAGTTCAAGATCGGCATAACATGCTGGCCTGACGAGTGCTGCAGACAACCTGGGAGGGAAGAACAAAACGAATGATAACTCCATTCCTCTGTGTGCTTCCCATATGGCTTCAGGTTATTTCCATTCAGGTAGGTCACCATTCCTTCTTTCAAGTGCCTTCTTTCTTAGTCTCTCCCCGAGAAGGATGTTTATGTCCATCAGCACCTATGGTCTTGGCTTTATTGATGCTGACTTACAGATGTAAGGAGATTTTAAATTCCACATTATTCCCAGTGCATCGAGAAAAATGCAATTCATGGCACAGGAAAGAAACGGAGATGTCGAAGTGAGGAAATAAAGGTTATTGAGATCAAACCTGAGAGTGTTGTTGAGGCGGTATATGGCGTTTTATGTACAGACTTTTTCTCCCTTATAAGGAATAATTACCTTGCCATCGAAAGACTGAAAACACTTTCAATGGACTAATTCTTGGATTGATGGTACCATCAGGAATGAGTGAGGATTAATCTGTAGCGCTGTGAGAATATACAAGATTATTGCCTTGAAATTAGAGGCAGATGAACAGTCACTCATGATGCTCTAAACGCACACTGATACGGTGATAACTTCCATGGCTATTTTTCAAAAATTCGGGTTACATGATTTTTGATTGTTTTAGAGAGACAGATGACAGAAGGTATCACCGATGCTCAACGCACCCCCACTCCCATGTCGATTGTGAGAGACAGAGCGAGGGCCAGACTTTGAGCACACTCTCTCCACATTTGAACAATGCAGTTGGTGTGTGATCCTGCACTGAACGTCATGCTATACACAAACCCGATATAGCTTGAATACGTTCATTTTAAAACGGTTAACTTTTCCCACCAGCTTCTGACCTCTATGAGGACCATATTTCTGTTTCCTCGCAATGGAAGATGCCTCTTTTAAACTTGACACAAAACATTTGGCTTCCTTCTTCACTGCCAGCAAACCATGTTAAAGTATCAATGTTCCACAGGTATTGAAGCCATGAGGAACATCGTAGAGCCGTCTATGAGTAGTGCCTTCTCCATTGTATTGTCATGTTGGAGCATCGGTGATACCTTCATATTCCTGTATAAGTGTCTCGCGGGTTGAGCGGCCTCCTCTTCCCCCCATGGAACAAGTTAAATGGTCTATGAATGCGTTCTCCCTCTTCGTTTTACATTTGTTTCAAAGGCTGAATGGTCTCCACATATCCATGTGCAACCAGCTTGAATGAGCTTCGCTTTTCACTGTGGAAATGTGCAGTGTCTGGCAGTACTGGTACATGAATGTTACC
>NC_057717.1:40412175-40417142 GCF_004010195.1 Chiloscyllium plagiosum
GGCGTGAAACAGTAGTAGACTCGCTGACTTTACGGGAATTTGTAAATGCGCATTGGATATTAATGATAAGGATAAGGATATTAAGGATGCATAAGGATATTAATGGAACGGTGCAGGTTTGATGGATACCAGATTCATGTCACAGGCCGCGCAACATAAAGGGCCAAAGGGACTGTTCTCCGCTGAAACATTCTATGTTGAATCTTCTCTGTTCAACTTGTCCCACTCCATAAAATCCTGTTCAACCCATTGACTGATTGTTTTTTTTTATTTCAGGGATCCATATGGGGCTGACTTTCTGGGCAAGTACGATTCCCAATATCCTGTGGATCACAGAATGGAAATCATAAGAAGGCACTGACGATTTCCTGTGAGAAAACGATCTGCCAAGAGGCAGGTTTGAACTGCGAGGGGGGAGACTAACCATTGTTCACAAAGCGTTAGCACAAGCTGTGTCCCTGCAAAGAACAGCAGCATCACTAGGATCACGTGCACTTATAGAGCAACACAACCCATGCTGCCCATCCTCTGATCACTGCACGTGGAGTTAATCACCAGAAACTCATGGTCTGTGGAGGCGGTCGCTCGGCTTTCGTAAGTTTCATCAGATGCATCAACTTTTAAAAATGATGATTCAACAAATATTGTTTTTTACAGTCCCATCGTTAGTTTTGTTTCATAGATTGTGCAGCCTGTTAACAAACAGTGACTGATAGTAGAACCTCGAGGTCCACCACTTCCTCTGGCAGCTCAGTCAAAACACGTGCCACCCTCTGAGTGAAAAGGTTGCCTCTTAGGTATCTTTCATATCTTTCTCCTCTCACCCTAAACCTATGCCCTCTAGTTATGAACTCCCCTACCCGTTGGAAAAATGCTTGTCTATTTATTCTATCCATACCCTTCCTGATTTTATAAAGCTGTATAAGAACATCCCTCAAACTCCGACGCTCTAGGGAAAACAGCCCTAATCTATCCAACCTCTCCCTAACGCTCAAATCCTCCAACGCTGGCAACCTGCTTGTAAATCTTTTATGAACTCTTTGAATTCTCACAATTTCATTCCAATAAGAAGTAGACCAGAATTGCACGTAATATTCCAACAGTGTCCTAACCAATGTCCTGTACAGCCACAACATGTCCTCCCAACTCCTGTAGTCAATACTCTGAACGATAAAGGATGCATAACAAACGCAAAGCAATGAGACTCCCAAGGAAGGAGAAAGCGAACAAGGCAGCCCAGGAGGGAAGGAGTGAGCGTGTCTGTGTGGAAGAAAGCAAGTGAAGGAGTGAATACAGTCGGGACCCAGCGGGGTAGACAGCGAGCGAAAAGGTGAGACTCGGGGGAGGGATGGAGCAAGCTTGAGAATAAATGAGACCAGGAGGGAGGGAGTGATATAGCCTGGGTTGGAGAGAGCGAGCAGATACGTGAGACCAGAGGGTGCCCATGTGGGAGGCAGGGAGGGAAGGAGGGAGCGAGCCTGTGTGGAGATAGTCAGTGATCGAGTCAGACCAGAAGGAGCGAGCATGCGAGCCTGGGATAGAGAGCGCGAGTAAGTAAGCGAGACCATAAGGGGTGAGTGAGCACACCTGAGTGTGACAGACCGAGCAAACAAGTGTCGCAGCGAGGGAGGGAAGCTATGAGACTGTGTGGGAGAGCGCGGGCGAGGTCAGAGAGAGTGTGCGAGCCCGCCAACGAGTTGGGATCAGGTGCGTGGGAGCAAGCAGAGCTGGGTAGGACAGAGCGAGAGAACATTTGTTACAGGGAGGGAGACAGCGATCGAGACTGTGTAGGAGAGTTCCAGCGATTGAGCGAGATGGGGAGGAAAGGAGAAAGTGGGTATGGGTGGAAGCGAGTGATCAAACATGTTACACCTGGAGTTAAGGAGCACAGCTGGATGGGAGAGAGCAAGCGAACGTGCGAGACCAGGAGGAAGGAAGCAAGCAAAACCGTGAGATTATGATGAAAGGAGAGAGCGAACCTAAGTGGGAGAGAGCACGTGAGCGAGTGAGATTAGGAGGAAAGTTGCGAATGAGGCGGTTTGATAGAGAGCAAGCGAGGGGGAATGACTGGGAGGAAGGAATCAAGCGAGCGAGCGAGCGAGACCAGGAGTGAAAGAGAGAGCCAGACAGAATGGGAGAGAGTGTGGCAACGTTTGGGTCTGGTAGGAAGCGAGGGAGCGAGACTGTGTACAAGACCATTTGCGAACAAGCGAGACTGGGTGGGAGAGAGCTTGCGAGTCTGAGTGAGAGTGTGTGAATTAAAGAGTGAGTCCAGGTGGGTTGGAGGAAAGAGCGAACGGAAATATCAGAACGGGAGGGAGGGAAAGAGCGAGCCTCGTTTGGAAAGTTCGAATGAATGAATGAGACTGGGATGGTTGGAGCAATTATTCGTGTGTGTGTGTGTGTGTGTGTGTGTGTGTGTGTGTGTGTGTGAGAGCGAGAAAAGGTTTGAGACTCAGGGGGAGGAAGGAAGCGATCAAGGGAGCCCAGGAGGGAGGGAGCAAGCATATCTGTGTGGGAGAAAACAAGGGAGTGAGTGAAAACTGTTGGTAGCCTGCGTGGTAGACAAGGAGCGAACGAGAGAAACCAGGAGGAAGGGAGTGAACCTGTGAGGGAGACAGTGATTAAATAAGTGAGACCGGAATGGAGTGTGTGAGCGTGCCTGAGTGGGAGAGAGTGAGTGAATACGTGGGCTCAGAGGGAGGGAGGGAGTCCATGTTTGAGACAAGGAGTGAATGAGTGAAACAGGAGGGAAGGAAGGAGTGAGCCTTGGTGGAGACAGTGAGTGAATGAGTCACACCGCAGGGAACGAGCGTGCGAGTCTGGAGTGGAGAGAGCTAGTACATTAATGAAACCAAGAGGGAGGGAGGGATCGAGCGAGCCCGGGTAGGATAGCACGAGCAGATGAGCGACAGGAAGGGAGAGCGGGCGCGAGGCTGTGTGGGAGAGAGAGGGAGAGTCAGAACAGAGGGAGAGAGAGAGCGAGTCTTGGGGAAAGACGGGGAACAAAATTGGGAGTCCGGAGACCCTGGCTGGGATAGCACGAGCAAGTGAGCGAAACTGGGAGGGCGCGAGCTGGTGAAACAACGAGGGTGCAAATGAGTGAGACATGGTTGGAGAGTGCAGGCAAGCGAGCGAGACCAGAAGGGAGGGAAGATGTGAACAACAGGAATTGCTTGGGAGCGAGCGAACGAGCCTATGTGGGAGCGAGCAACTGTGACTAAGACTAAGTCAGCGAACAAGCCTGAGTGGGAGAGAGCGAGTAAACGGGGTAAGGGAGGGTGCGGCTTGTGCCAGTCACAGCGGGTGAACGAGTTAAACCGAAGGGAAGGGTTTGACCGAGTCTGAGTGAAGCTGACAGAGCGAATGATTGAGATTGGGAGAACGGGACCAATCACGACTCGGTGGATGCGAGTGAGAGTGTCAGTGAGACTGGGAGAGAGGAAGAGATTGTTCCTGGATCGGAATGAGCGAAGGAACATGTAAGAAAGGCAGGAAGGGAACGAGCGAGCTGGGTGGGAGTGCGACAGTGAACAAATAAGACCTGGAAGGAATGACTGAACCAACCTGGGTGGCAGAGAGCATGCAAACGAGTGAGACTGGGCGGGAGAGCGAAGCGAGCCTGCGGGGGAGAGAGCAAGCAAACGAATAAAAGATTGAGGGAGCCTACGTCGGAGACAATGGGCGAATGAGGGAGACCAAGAGCGAGGTAGCGAACGAGCCTGTGAAGGAGAGAATGAATGAATTAGTGAAACCGGGAAGGAGTAAAAATAATCTTTCTCCATTAACTAACTTCTGCCTTATTTGTTGTTTGCTTCTGCACAACCATCCGACGTCAAGCAGGCATTGAGTTCTGAAGCCAGAATGTAATACAGGGAGTGGCATTGGCACACTGAACAATGGACATAGACACATCAAGTGGGCAGCTGTAACATTGAAAACGTTCTGGATCTCCTTGTACACCAATCACTGAAAGCAATATTACAGGAGCAGAAAAGAGTTAGGAAGGCAAAATGTAAGATAACCTTTATTTCAAGGGGATTTGATTGCAGGAGTAAGAGTGTCTACTGCAGCTGTTCAGAGCCTTTTTCAGACCTCATCTCGAACATTGTACAATCTTAGCCTCCTTACCTAATAAAGGACAAACCTGACTTTGACTTAGTGCTGTGAAGATGACCAGAAAGATCTCTGGGATGATAGGCTTATGGGAGCAGAAATTTGCATCAAATTGGGCATGTATTCAATGAAGTTCAGGAAAATGAGTGGAGATCTCAGTGAAGTGCATTAAACTCTGACAGTGCAAGGCAGATGGGAAACAGAGATCATAATAGCCCTGGCTGGGTCGTCTAAAACATAGGCCACAGAATTAGATACAGACAGGCGATTTTACACTGAGATTTGAACAAATGTCTGTACCCCGAGATTGGTAAACATTGAGAATTCTCTGCAACGTCAGGCTGAGGAAGCCAAGGTTATGAAAATAAATAAATATTTCTCAATACTGACGGGATGGGGAGAGAGCAGATGTATGGTGTGGAGACAGAGGCTCAGCCATCATTATCTTGAATGAGGTACAAGTTGTTGGATCGAAGGGAGTACTGCAGTTAAAATTTCATATTTTCCGGTGCTCATTCCTGATACATGAAAATAGATTGTGTGTGAAATGTGCATTGAAGAGATATTCGGCTATGAAAGAGAATGGAAGAGGCTCAATGTGTTGAGTGAACAACTCCTTTCCCGGTGTTGTAGTGCAATCTGTGAGAAATCTCTCTAAATGTTATCACAAGCTCTCAGGTGTAGGACGGACGCCACTGCAAGATCGACTGGACTGTGTTTCCGTTCCCTTTTCTGATCCCGAGTCTGCGGCTGCGTGTTGATAAGGTTTTATCCTTTAAGACCCCGGAACAGTTTAATGCAATTGAGTTTTCTGGTTGGCCGTTTCAGAGACCATTGAAGAGTTTATCACT
>NC_057717.1:40418579-40425681 GCF_004010195.1 Chiloscyllium plagiosum
ATGCAAGTTCTGCAAAACAGTTCTGCTGTCTGTACTCAATTCACACTGGGACCCGTTCACCCATCGTCCATGTCCTCAGTGACCTCCTCTGGTTTCTGATGTGGCGATTCTTCAATTTTAATATTCCCATTCTGCCAAGGGTCCCTCCATGTGGTAATATCACCAAGTTGTCACATTTCTGAAAAGTATTTAACGTTTTCATCTGAATCCTTTCCCCTCAGGTACTGCCATTTTCCGTGTTTAAAGTTAATGTTTTTACCTCTTTTTGTCTCTCTGAACATGGCGAAGAGGTTTGTGGTGTCAGTGTTTCCAACTCTATGTAGAACCCATTTGTGAACCTTGTGTTATCTTTCTCTTCCCGGTGTATGTTGCTCCATGTCGGACAGAGCGTTTGAGTACTTTTGGCACACGTGTTTGAAACTTATTCAAAAACAGAAATTGCTGGTGAAACGAAGTACATCTGGCAGTGTGAAGTGAAATTGGGTTTAATTTTTCGGTTCCTGTAACTGTTCTTCAAAGTTCCCAGTGTTTCCGCAAATTTTAGATTTTGTTTCAGATTTCCAGCTTCCGCTGGTCTTTGCTTTATTGAAAATATGTTCTGTGACTTCCCAATTTTGAAGAAACCCAGAGGGTCTGGCAACATCTGCAGAGGCAGAGAAACAAACTCAATGCTTCAAGTCTAGTATAACATTTCGTCAGAAGTGTATGGAATTGGAAAGTGAGCTTTTTAGTATCTTGGAAAGGTGGAAGGATAATTGTTGGGAAACAGAGTGTTTGGAGGACCAGTGCAAAAGACAAGTGGGCTTTAATATATGGTGAAAGAGAAACAGATGTAAAATAGTGTAAGTTAATGCGTGACTTGAGGCAATTGATTCTCTGTATTGATTGCAAGAGAAATAAGGCAGGTTCACATGGACCCCAGGAGGCAGAGTATTAAAAATGGAGAACACTCATAATACTGACAGGCTATGACGTTATGGAATTGTATATTAATTCCTACAGGCTGAAAGTAGCAAATTGAGAAGTGAGGAGCTACTCGAGCTTGCGTTGAGCCTCATTGGATATTTACAGCAGCCTGTATTTTCTTAAAATCCCTGTACTGTAGAAACAGGCTCTTCGGCCCAAAAAATCCATACCGATCATCTGAAGAGTATCTGTACCAAACTCATTCACCTCCCCATTACTATACTTCGACCCATGAATAATGCACCTGATCGAATGATCCCTGAAAACAATGGGCACTTTAGCATAGCCAATTCAACTACCCATCAAATCTGTGTTATGAGGAAGAAAACAAGAACACTAGGAGGAAACACACTCAGACACGGAAAAAAAGGTGCAAACTCCACACAGATGGTCGTCCAAGAGTGCAATCGAACAGTGGTCCCTGTTGCTGTGAGGCAGTAGGGCTAACCACTGAGCCACCGTACTGCTGAAAACCGAAATATTACGAGGCCATAAGATTATAGGAGCAGAAATTAGGCCATTCGACCGATCGAGTCTACTCCACTATTCGATCATGACTAATGGATTTTCCTGATGAAGGGTTTATGCACGAAATGTCGATTCTCCTGTTCCTATGGAATAAATGGAAGTTAATTTGGCAGTGGCAGTAGTGCAGGGAAACTGCCAGATGGTCTCTTGGTTGCAAAGAACCATGACATGGATGGTATATTCAATAAAGGAGAGACGCAGAATATTGTGCAGGAAACCTGCACAATGGGTTGAATAGATCTATAACAAATAGATTGATTCAGATAAAATTCCAAGTGCTGTAAGTAAATTCCTCTGGTTACCGCGCTCCCAAAGGTGACTGTACGGCAAGGTAAGAAACGTTCTGCATATGCCGTGCTGGCACATGTAAACTAAAAATAAAGTTACAAAGGAAAAGCTGGGAACTGATATGGAAGCCATTGAGGCAGTTATGTCGTTAACCTGGTTTTGTTATGTATGTCCGGGGACATGTTGCAGGGCTCCAGTGGTAATGGTAGTGCATTGTGATAGGCTGGTTAAGTAACTGCAAGATGAGCTAATGCTGAAAATGATGGTGTTGTAATATGATAGGTTAAGTGTGATGGAGGGAACCAATGTGGCAGACGATGATTACTTTAGAAAGCTAAAACAAGCCAGCATAATTGGTTGTGCTAACGTTGTCCGATAAGTGAGGGATCAATCAATTGCATAAACTGTAGGTGAACAAAGATCTTGTAGGGCGTCAGGGAAGACATTTTGCTGAAACCCACAGCTTAGATTTTGCAACATTTAGTTTAATTTCGTGAAGCGTTTTCTGCATCTCCTGGTAATAAGTTATAGAACATTGAGAGTTTCTGTTTTCAACAACAAATTTGGCACCCCAGATGGGACCGGGAAAAGTTCTTTTCCTATGAAAAGAGGCTGCAGGTGAAGGGCACTTCCCAGTTGAATCCTGAGATAAACATAATAAAAGGGCTGGCCATGCACAAAAGAAAGGGTCACCGTTTTACTGCGAATTTGATCTTTATTTTGTCAGTAAGGAAATTTTTCGGGTTCACAGACATGTAAAGAAAGCTGCTAGTGGTTCATTCTGATCCAAAGAAACAGAAGGTTGATTGAGAATCTAAATTTGAGGAGTCACAGAAGATTGTTCAGGAAAACCGCGTAGGGGGTGAGTAGTATAGAATAAAAAGATTGAGACAAAGTTCCACGTGATGTCAGTAAGTCCATGTGGTAACCGCGCTATGAGTCTCGCATTGGTTTTGCCGATTGTGTGAGGGCCTGCTCGGGCAGCGCTACGTGGTGTTAGTAAGCTTTCTGTGGATACGTCCCAAATTATAAGGAAACAAAGAAATAGAAACTACGAAGAAATATAAACCATAAAGATTACAGATTTATGGGGGACAGCACGAACAGAAACGGTAAGGATTGTTTTGTTGTTAGTGTCAGAGAGATTGGATGAAATTGAAAGCAAGCAGATTGGTATTTGATGATTAAAAGTAAAATAGTAGAGAACAGTCATTGTGTTAAATTACTACTAGACTCTTGAATGTTTAAGGTAAGGCCTGTATGATAATTCGGTTGTGCTTTTCGAAATAAATAAAGGGTATTTTTAGGCCAAGCTTTGAGAGAGTGTGAGAGAGAGAGACAGAGACAGAGAGATAGAGAGAGAAATTCTGGCTCCGTGCTGAGCTTCAGAAAGGTCCTGTTTGTGTGTGCGTCTGTGTGAGAGAGAGCAGCTCTGCTTTGCAGAAGGTTCT
This sequence comes from Chiloscyllium plagiosum, assembly GCF_004010195.1. NCBI lineage: Eukaryota > Metazoa > Chordata > Chondrichthyes > Orectolobiformes > Hemiscylliidae > Chiloscyllium > Chiloscyllium plagiosum. Next base: position 40,421,813 of record NC_057717.1, read on the forward strand.
TGTGTGTGTCTCTGTGAGAGAGAGCAGCTCTGCTTGCAGAATATCTTTATGTGTGTCAGTGTCTGTGAAAAAGAGCAGCTCTGCCTGGCAGCAAGTCTTTGTGTGTGCCTGCGTGTGTGAGTGAGATTCTGGCTTGCAGAAAGTCTTTGCGTGTGATCGCGTGTGAGAGAGAAACACTGCTTGCAGAATGTCTATGTGTGCGTCTGTGAGAGAGAGAGAGGGCAGATCTGGCTTGCAGCAAGTTTTGCGTGTTTGTGTGTGTGTGCGCGCGCTCGCGAGAGAGAGAGAGAGCGACAGTGAGAGAGAGTCTCCAGAGTTTGACCACTGTGATATGGTTTGTCTGCATAACTGTTTATTAGTGTTTAGATGCCTGAGTTTTGTTCCCTCGGATATCAAGATCGGAGGGTTGTTTTAATTTTATTTTGCATTGTAAGAATTTAAGACAGTTTTTCTTTAAACAAGATTTTCAAGGAACGATCAGTGATGAATGCATGACGCAGATGCTGTCTTAGAATGGTTTAGGCAGAACAAAGGAGAATAGACTTTTTAATGCGTTAAAACTAAGTAGATTCAGGGACTGTTGGATTGGCAAGGGACGATTGCGAGTTGTACAGCAGGGAATGTTTATAATAGGCTCTGCCGTACTTATACGGAATAAGGGAGTGAATTGTGAGGCCTGAGGTAATACATTAACTGGACTGGAAATTTTGTCAGGTCGAATAAAGGGAGTGCAATGGGAATCTTGGTTAAGAAATTTTCAGCAGTAAGACACGGATTCGTAAAAATGTCTGGAAACTGGAAAAGGGGAACTAAGGATTTGTTAACTAAATGGTCGCAACAAGGTACTTTTGATGTAAATATGTGCAGTGAAAAGGAAGGGTTAATTAAGAGTTACAGAACTAAGGATAAATCAAAAGAGTCAGTATGGAATAGGGAACAGGAGTTTAAAATTTTAAGGCTGTATGGCAGTTTAGTGCAGGTTTGAGGAAAGCCTTACAGGCACCAGTTACAACCAATGGGTGGCAGAGAACTTAACGATCAGTTTTTGGAAACAAAGACTTTGGAAGAAAAAATCTCCACGCCTTTGGATATGAAGGCTCGGCAAGAGAAGGCCCTTATGAAACACAGTGGCTCAGTGGTTAGCACTGCTATCTCCCAGCACCAGGGTTCCAGGTTCGATTGCAGCCTCGGATGACTGCCTGTGTGGAGTTTGTACATTCTCACCGCGTCTGCATGGTTTTTCTCTGGATTCCTCACATAGTCGAAAGACGGCAGGTCAGGTGAATTCGCCATGGTAAATTGCCTACAGAGTGAGGTGCATTAGTCAGAGGGAAATGGGTTTGGATGTGTTACTTTTCGGAGGGTCGGTGTGGACTTGTTGGACCGAAGGGCATGATATCACACGGCAGGGAATCTAAAATGAAATAAAACACAGATTTTGATGTTGGTAAAACGTCCAACCCCAACCAGTTGGGCTGAACAGAATATCACACTATCCTGTACTAAGGGGGACAGTAGAGAGAGAGGGGACTTGGATTGGAATGCAGCAAATCCAGAGCAGAATGTGTTAAAAATAAAACGAGAGACACAACAGGCGAGAAGGCAAACTGAACTGGACGCTTTACACCTGGAAGTAGACAGATTGCGAGATTTGATTCAGACATCGTGCACGTTAAGAGAAAAAAAGAGAGTTGAGGCACATCTAAGTTTTTTCAGGACTGTTGTGCAGAGACAGGCAGAGAGTGATGAGTGGAGGGGAGAAGAGGAGACAATAACACAGGCAGGAAGATGGAAAGTGATACAATTAAGGTTAGAATTGGAATCTTTGAGGAGAAAGTGAGGTCTGCAGATGCTGGAGATCAGAGCTGAAAATGTGTTGCTGGAAAAGCGCCGCAGGTCAGGCAGCATCCAGGGAACAGGAGAATCGACATTTCGGGCATAAGCCCTTCTTCAGGAATCCTGAAGGAGGGCTTATGCCCGAAACGTCGATTCTCCTGTTCCCTGGATGCTGCCTGACCTGCTGCGCTTTTCCAGCAACACATTTTCAGCTAGAATTGGAATCTGATTAGGAAGCACAATGTCGCAATTTGAACAAGGGAAAGAAGCTCCCACATGGGAAGATGCTGTCATTTGGGAAACGAGTGTCTGCAAAAGCTGAGAATAGTGTTGCCCAGTTTGCATAATGGTGTAGAAAAGTGGATTAGTGTCATTGACGACGAAACCACAGCACAGTTGGCTATGGGGGAGTTGAAGGCACAGGTGGTGAGAATTAAGAAATTAAGAAAGGCAATGGACTGAGGCCGCCTGAAGAATGTTGTGAACAATCCGATGATTGATGGCGCTCGGTTTGAACGAGTAAGACAAAGGGTATGACAGGCACTTATGCTGTTACCAGACGCTTTGAAACGGGATATCTTGGGAGATACTGGAAACCCAGCACCATCCTTGGAAAACCAGTTGAAAAGGTAAAGGCTTGAAACAGAACAAACTGTTAACCGCAATGTTCTGGATTGCTACTGTCGAGGCAATTCCCCTCAAGTCAAATCTAAGGGAGAGGAGGTAGTTGGTCTAACAACCATGGCTCGCCAGGAATTCAGATGTCATGTAGTCCATGTGGTTTAAAGATACTGGAAAGCCAAAAAGAAGCTGGCTGAACAGCTGGAGTAGTTGCAAGGACAGTTGACACAAATGCTGCTGGAGGAACATAAACGGACTGAAAGAGTGAAAACCAAAACAATGCCGCCTTTCATTACTGGGTTGATTGGCACTAATGAAATGAATAATATGCTGATCCAGGGAGAACCCCCAACGCCAGGTGACAAGGGCCAGAGAAGACCATACTGATAATAACTGTTGTTGGAGATACTTTTCCATGCCAAGGGCAATATGAAATCATTTAACAGCCGAGACGGACTGGTGTCTCCAACAACAAGGACTAATAGGTGCGGGATCAAAAGGTATGGTGCGAAGTCATATTCAGAGAGTAAAAAGAATAGGATGTTAGGGTGTTATCAACCAGGCCATTTAAGGAGAGATTATCCGTCCTGTCCCTGGCCCTAATGGCCCTAAGGTGGACCTATGATTCAGAGACTTCCGCCTGTCATGTCACAAATCCTTACAGGCCTGTTAGGGCCTGTAAATCTGAACAGGATATGATAGGGCTGCCCAGTGAACCCAAGTGTAAAGGCGCTATACCCTATGATGTCACGGGACGCTGAACAATAACCTATTTTACAGTTTAGCGTAGAAGGATGGTTGACGCCTTGGATGATGGATACTGGAGCTACTTATAGTTGTGTTTAACCGTAATATGCGTCCCACCGTCCAATGTCAGGTAAATTGATTAATATTGAAGAGTTCTTGATGGACCGCAGTTGACAAGGTTTACTGCTCCAGTAAGTTTACAAACGGATAGTAAAATAGTCATTTTGCCTTTATCAGCCTCAATGGAGACACCAATTAATTTGCTAGGTAGGGACACTTTACTGAAGTTGAAATTAGAATTGAAATATATTTCCAAGCGATTTAGTGTAGATGGAACGAATTTTCAGTTGGTGTTGCAGGACTCCAGTGAGAAAATATGTATTGGAGAGGAGACAGATTTGTTTATAGTTGGGAAACTTGGGGAAAATGGAGGAAAGATGCTTTAGCTTTACTGCCTTTGGCTGTGCCACCCAAGTCTGAGATACATTGTACGAGTTTTGACGAGATTCAGAGTAAATTATTAGAGGAGCGGTGTCACTGTGAGGTTTTCACCCCGCAGCATTTACATAGTGAAGCTATATTGATTGGAAAACAGCGAGCAGAATTGTAGATAAGACAAAATGATTGTCTGGAGAAATGGAACAGTATGACATGGATTGCGCCCC
>NC_057717.1:40425877-40427865 GCF_004010195.1 Chiloscyllium plagiosum
GAAGATCACAACATCCTTTGAAACCAGATGCAAAGGATGGGATAGCACCAACAATGCAGGGACTGCTGGAAGCAGGAGTGCACAGGGAACCATGCAGCCCTTCGACTACTCCATTGTTGCCTGTTCCAAAAGCGGAAAAGTCTAAACGGAGACTGGTACATGATTTGAGGGCGGTTAATGAGGTGGTGGTGGATTGGCCAGCAGTCGTACCAAATCCACACACATTGCTTACTAATTTATCGCCCGAAGTAGATTTATTTTCAATGATTGACATATTCAGCCTACATTAGTGTTCCACTGGCACAGAACTGTCAATGTGTGTTTGCTTTTACGTACAGTGCAAGGCAGTATACTTATAATCAAATATCGCAGGGGTTTAAGCATTCCCCATTTGCATTTAATCAGGTGTTGACGATGGATCTGGAGGAAGTGTACCGTTGGAGAGTACACTAATCCAGTATGTCGATAATTTGTCAGTTTGTTCTGAGAACAAAGGTAATGTGAGCGTGACACCATATCTCTTCTGGAAAGGTTGGCATATGGTGGTCACAAGGTGTGTCGGCAGACGCTGCAATGCTGGAAGCAGCAGGTTGAGTATTTGGGTTGGCTGATATCTCAGGGATTGAATTTGATAGCATCTGATCAGATTGAGGCAATTTCCCGAGCTCCCAGGCCTGGAACAGTTGGACTGGTGATGACATTTTTGGGGATGGCAGGGTTTAGTTCTGATTGGATTGAGGAGTATGCCGAATTATGGCTCCTTTGAGGAATATAATATAGGAGCTGGACATGCAAGTCTGCAGAGTGCGCTGCAGTGGAATATGGACGTTGTAGCAGCTTTCAAAACAAGCATTGCAGTCGGACCCGGTGTTGGCCCTGCCTAACCATGAGAAACATTTCGACCTTTACACATCAAACAGACAGGCAGGATATAGACATGGAGTACTTGCAAGAAAGATTAGGGGAGAGAGAGAGCTGAGCAGCCTACTGCTTATTATGGCACCAGATTGGATGAAATCGTCAGGGCTATCCACGTTGTGACCAGGAGATGTCAGCGGCTCATTTTGCACATGAGAAGGCATCTTATGCAATGATGGACTATACTGTGATCTTATACATGCATCATAAGGTGACGACATTCTTAGATAAAGAGCAACTTGCATGAATCCCTGCTCGGGTAACAGCACATCGGATGTTAAGGACATCTCCGGATATTACTGCAAAGAGATGTACGATGAGGAACGTAGCCAATTATATTCCATTAACACATGAAGGACAGACCCACGATTGTATAAGGGAAGTGACTACATTAACTAAATAGAGGACGGATTTACAGTCTAAACCTCTGCCTGATGAGGTTAAAACATTACTTTTTGTAGATGTTGCATATTACATAGGCTATGCTGGGAATCGTACAGGGTTTGCAAAAGGAGTCTGAGTTTAGCTTAGTTTCCCTACAGTGTGAAAACAGGCCCTTAGCCCCAACAAGTCCTCACCGAGCCTCCAAAAAGCAACCCACCCAGTCTCATTCCCCTACACCTAACACTATGAACACTTTAGCACAGCCAATTCACCTAACCTGCACATCTTTGAACTGTGGGAGGAAACCGGTGCAGGCACGCAGGCAGGGGGAGAATGTGCAAACTCCACACAGACAGGTGCCCGAGGCAGGAATTGAGCCCAGGTCCCTGGCGCTGTGAGGCAGAAATGTTAACCACTAAGCCACTATGCCACCAGAAAGGAAAAAGAGATGATGTTTGGTGAACACTGAATCAGACACAAGTGGTATGTCTGAATTTCAATGGCTTATTTGATAAATAAGCTGGTAATGCTGACAATGGGCATGCTATCTCTCTCAGAATGTAGCTCTCATATGGTCTTCGTGATCGTGAAGTAATCCTTCACTGTGCATGTGGAAAACTCATTTAGACATGATTATAATACTTTCACAAAGCATTCAGCCAATTCAGGCTGTGCAGACTCAGTAA
>NC_057717.1:40428152-40446175 GCF_004010195.1 Chiloscyllium plagiosum
TGGTTTTGGTCATTGATAGTTTTAGTAGATGGGTGGAAGCAACCCCGTCACAAAATTCAGGGGCAGACACAATGGTAATGTTTCTAACAACTGAAGTTATTCCGAAGTTTTGCATACCGTCTGAGATCAGTTCAGATAATGGGTCTGCCTTTATGCTAACGTTGGTTGAGTTGGTGCTGCAGACTTTGTGGTTTTAGCAAATGTTTGACGGTGTGTTTCATTCCCAGTCGCAGGGTCTGGTGAAACGGATTAACGGTTTTTTTGAAAGCTAAGTTGAATACTATTTGTACGGGATGCCAACCTTAACTGAGTCGATGTCCTGCTACTGGCACTAATGAGTTACCGGATGCAGACTAATTGCATGACTAACTTGACGACGCATTAAATGCTTACCGTTAGACCCGTGTTAGTGTCCAAGTGGAGGAGTCCATGTAACAGGCCGAGCATGGAGCAAATTGAACTTGAACTTCCGCAATACATGCACCAGCTAATCATGTTTCATGAGTTCATCCACACACAGAAAAAACTGAGGGAGCCAGTACCTAATAACAAGGAAGGGCCCATTGAACCTGGAGATCAGGTGTCAGCACGGTTTTCCAGATAAAGAGCAGAGAGGGCCCCATTGCGGTAAGCAGGGTGTCTGCTCCTCCCATTCAAATGGACGGTCGATCCACGTGGCATCATCTTAAGCGCTGTACCTGACTGTTTCCGCAGGCACAGAGGGATTCCGGAATTGAGGTATGTGAGGGCGGCAAAGCGGCTGCGATGGTTGGACGGGGTGTGCTGGGATCCGTTACTCCTTTACGTTATTTTGAGAATTTGGTGAATGGGGTACTGATGTCTCCGACGCCATTGGTGACGCAGATGTGGGAGGAGACCTTTCTTCTGACTGTGTGACTGGGGATGGATTGGCACAATAGTTCGTGTACCAACAAACCCTCACAGTCCTAACCCTTTCCAATCCTGTACTGCCTTGGTGACCATCAGTTTGGCTGACCTGGTGGATCTCGCTTGGTAGTGCCAATCCTTTGCACAGACTGCCCAATCGGCATAGGTGGGTAAGTGGTGTGGAGCCCGCACGGATTTCATGATTGTCTGCCCGCAGTAATCAGTGGTATCAGTGTACAAATCATACAGAGCCATGCTGGCTGGACAGGATTGTTTCCTATGCATTAAGTCGCAGCCATTGTACTTTATCGATCCTGAACCCAATAATTCTTCCACCTATTCTCAATAGCGCTGCCAGTGTCTGTCTTCTCCATCTTTTGACCCCAATTCACTCACCATTATATATGCAGTCCTATTGTCCGTTCTGGTACCTATTCCTTCAGACTTCCAGGGTTAATCGTCAGGATAAGTTGGGTGACAGCACATTCAGGACTGTTTTGATTATGGTACTTCTTGGACTCCTGGTATGAGTAAACAGTCGTTTTCTGTGATTGAGCTGGAGATTCGAGATTGCTTTAGTTTTGAGTGTTTCAAATGACGTGACTTTGTTTCGGTGGGCCACTTTAGAGGTTCTTGTGTGCACACATTTAATGTTTTGACTGCTGCACCTTTTTGTATCGGTGTGATACATGATTATATCGTTATGAACTCTCAGTTTGTTCCCTTGGCTGAAACCTGGTGTCTGTGCAGCCTCGAAGGGGGCTGCATCCGACGCTTTCCTTTGGTTGGGATGGTGTCTGCACCCGTGTGATGCTCTTCCAAACGATTGTTGTCTGGACACGGGCTCAGTTTAATGCTCTGTCCCCGCCAACTTTGCGACAGCCTAACCGGGAGAACGTCCCTGACCGTGTGGTGCGTGTGGTCAGTGTTAGTCAGTCACGGGGCATCCACAAAGGCCAAATCAATTGACGTGGCCCCAAAACCTTCAGGGTTATTGCTTCAAAGGGTTCTCCACCCGCATGAATGACGCTGCCGAGGGCTGGGAGTCAATTATCCATGCCATTCTGATGAGTAAGTATGCCAAGTGGATTAATTATATCTGTTACCATCAGCAGAAATTCATTAATTATGCTGATGACGCCGTCTCTGCATTAGGTGAGGAGTTGGATGCGACCAGCCAGATGGCGTGGCAGAATAGAGCTGCCGTGGACTGATTGTTGGCTGAGAAAGTTGGGTTCTGTGTACTGTTTGGGAAACAATGGTCTACCTTTATTCACAATAATACTGGCCCGGAGGGACCTTTTACTCAGGTGATGGGTAAGCTGCGGAATTTACAAAAGGAGCTTATGGAGAATTCGGGGTCCAGCCATCTGTTTTATGCCGGGTTGAGAATTCGGGGTCCAGCCATCTGTTTTATGCCGGGTTGGATGGTATTTTGGGTGGATGGGGGGCTTGGTTCGCTAAGATTTGGATTGTTGCAGATATTGTGTTGCTTGTTGTTGCCTTTGGTTTTTGCTGTGCTCTACCTCTTGTTAAGAATTTTTATATATGTCTTGCTGAGCCAAAATTCCCTGTTGTTCCAGTGGACTCTGGCTCAGCCCCATCTTCCGCTGTGCTTCCGCCACTCTACTACTATGATCTGATGTCTGCTACGGTGTTGAAGCCTTGTTCGGATGAAGAAACCTATCTTGCATGCGTTGCTTGCATGTTTAGATTATGCAGGTTTTTTGGGTCGCCTTTCCTATTCCAGTCACTGTGGGACGAGCTTTTAGCCTGTGACTACAGGTGTAGAGCAAAAATCCTCTGAAGTCTTGAACATGGAAATCTGTTATTGACCGATTTTGGGGTTCTGTCGATTAATTTGGCCTTTGGGTGTCCCGTGTCCTTGTATTCTTTCTCTGTGTTAGATCTATTGGTCTCGAAGGTGGCAGAGGGTGTACATATGGAAGTTACTCTGGCAGTTATGCAGTTAACTTAGTGTTGTAATGCATGTCCGGGATCATATTATAGGGCTTCAGTATCACGGCAGTGTGCTGTGATAGATTATGTGCAATGTAGGGAACCAGTCTGGCAGACGATGATGAGTTTGGAAAGACAAAGCAAGCCAGCATGATTGGTTATGCTAAATGTTATCCGATATGCACGGAACAATAACTGTATAAACTGCAGAGGAAAGAGCCTTTGGGTAAACAGGGAAGACCTTTTTTTCTGGCTGCCCCAGCTTTTATTTTGGAAGATTATAGTTTAATTTAGTGAATAACTTTCTGCATCTTTTGGTATTTTTTATAGGATATTGAGTAATTCTTCCACAACACATTCAGCTAGCCAATTTCTGATCCAAAGCGCTAAATCACCTTCAATCCCGAAACTGCGTATTTTGTGCAATCGCCTACTATGTGGAATCTTATAAAACCCCTTACTGTAGTCTATATACTCCACATCAACTGCTTTACTTTTACCCACCAGTTCTGTCGCCTCCTTGAAAAACGCAATAAGATTTGTAAAGCATGACCTGCCTTTCACAAAACTGTGTTGACTATCCATAATAAAATTATTTCTTTCTAGATATTAGTATATCCTATCTCGTATAACCTTTCCAACGCATTACCCACAACCGACGTAGGTCTCACTGGCCTATAATTACAAAGATTGTCCAGACTCCCTTCTTGAAGAAGGGAACAACATTTGCTAAACTCCAGTCGTGTGGCACTACGCCTGTCGAAAATGTTGAAACATAGAACGAAGCCAAAAGCTCCGTATCTCTTTCTTGGCTTACCAAGGAATCCAAGGATAATTACCATCCGGCACAGTGGTCTTATTGATTTTCAGATCTTGCAAAATTGCAAAGGAAACTCCCACTTATCAACCTCAATGCCATCTAATCATCAAACCTGTACCTTTGCGTCTTCACGAATATTGACCTTTTCCACTGTGAATGCTGATGAATATATTCATCAAGCACTTCGCCGATGTCCTCTGACGCCACACACAAATTTCCACTACTGTCTTTGATTGACCTCATCTTACTCTGGTGACTTCACTACGTCTAATGTCCAGACTGCACCCGATCCAGTCTCCAGGGCATGCCAGGCCCAGTCTCCATGCCACGCTAGAACCAGTCTCCAAATGCACGGGGCCCAGGCTGCAGCTCACATCAGGCCCTATCTCCAGGCGGCCCTGGGCCCAGTCTCCAGTACGCGCTAGGCCCAGTTTCAAGGCCGTGACAGGCCCAGTCTCCAGACTGAACCAGCTCTAGTATCCAAGCTGTATCGTGCCCAGTCTGTGTGCAGAACTGAGCCGAGTCTTCAAACCGCAACAGGCCTAGTCACCAGACTGCTCTCTGCCTAGTCTTCAGATGCACCGGCCCAACTCTCCAGGTTGCATTATGGCCATCTCCAGTCCCCGGCTGAGTGTCCAGACTGCGATACACCCAGTCCCCAGACTGCACCTTGACCAGTCTCCAGGCCGCATTGTGATCAGTCTCCATTCTGCACCGGGCCCACTCTCCGGGCCGCACTCGGGCCATCTCTCGGCCGCACCGCCGAGACTCCAGACTGCGCTGGACCTCGACTCCAGGTCACACCAGGCCCAGTGTCCAGACTGCATTGCAACAAGTCGCCAGGCATCACTGTGCTTTAAATCTCGAGGCTTTGGCTCCTCTCACCAGCCTCCAGCCTGGGATGCACCTCCTCCATTCTCGTCGGAGGCACTTTACATGTTTACAAGTGTGGGAAAAAGTCCCTCCAGAAAACAGAATGAATAACTGAGACACAAAAAGAAAGTGGAGCAGAATGATATCCGCCTGGAACATTTCGACCCTGCCGTCCTCTTTATGATATTTCACGCTGTTTCCTTTTCAAAGAATGATTTCGGAAAATCAGCACAGTTAGTCCGATTCCTTGCAATGTTGTCCCTCGAAGGACACAATCATGGCCATTGCTGACCCGAATGTTGCTTTGGGCTTTCTTCACGAATTTACAGCTGAAAATGTGTTGCTGGAACAGCGCAGCAGGTCAGGCAGCATCCAGGGAACAGGTGAATCGACGTTTCGGGCATAAGCCCTTCTTCAGTTTTTCCTGAAGAAGGGCTTATGCACGAAACGTCGATGCTCCTGTTCCCTGGATGCTGCCTGACCTGCTGCGCTTCTCCAGCAACCCGTTTTCAGCTCTGATCTCCAGCATCTGCAGACCTCACTTTCTCCATTACGAATTTACAATCCATGTTCATGGTATTTTGGAAAAGTACAGCCAAAAACATTGAAAGTTAGAAGAAATGAAACAACATTAATCTTAACCTCTTCCAGAGAGCTTAACTCAAAGTTGCCTGGATACAATTATACTGCTGCGGCCCGCACTGGTACCCGTTCTCGGCAGATATCAAGTCCGGGTTTATAAATAAGTGCAATGCTGCGATCTGCATAGTTGCCTGTGCTGGACAGATATCTAGAGCAGGTTTATAGATCAATGCACTCTGTCGTCTGCGTAGCTGCCAGTGATGTACAGACATCCAGTCCAGGCCTTTAGATCAATGCACGTCTGTGGTCTACACAGCTGGCCGTGGAGGAAAGATATGTAGTCCAAGTGTATAGGTCAATATACTGCTGTAGTCTACACAGCTCCTCGTGCTTGTCAGCTATCTCGTCAGGGATTATAGATCAATGCAATGCTGTGGTCTGCATAGTTCCCAGTGATGAACAGATATTTAGTCAGGGGTTACAGATCAACACTGCTGTAGTCCGCACAGCTCCCAGTAATAGACACATAACGAGTCTCTGCTTACATATTAATGCACTGCTGTGGTCTGCGTAGTTCCCTGCGCTGGACAAATATCTAATCTGAGTTTATAGATCAATGCATTGCTGTAGTCTTCGTAGCTCCCAGTGATGAACAGATATCTACTCCAGGTCTTTAGATCTATACACTGCTGTGGTCTACACATCTCCCCGTGCTGGACATATATGTAGTCCGTGTTTATAGATAAATACACTGCTGTGTTCTACACAGCTCCCCGTACTGGGCAGATAACTACTCTGGGTTTATAGATCAATGAACTGCTGTGATCTGCTTACCTCCTTGTGCTAGACAGAGATCTAATACTGGTTAAAAGATCAATGCACCGCTGTGGTCTGCATAGTTCTATGTGCCGGAGACATATTAATTCCGCGTTCATTGATCAATCGGATTAGATTCCATACAGCATGGAACAGTCCCTTTGGCCCAAAACAGTCCACACCGAGCCTTCGAAGAGTACTCACCCAGGCACATTCCAGTGCCCTACGTTTACACCTGACTACTGCACCTCACACAATGAGCAAATTAGCATGACCATTTCATTTTGCCTGCACATCTTTGGATTGCGGGAGGGAACCGGAACATCCAGAGGAAACCCATGCAAACAAGTCGAAAACGTGCAAACTCCACACGGACAGCCACCTGAGGCAGGAATTGAACCCGGGTTTCTGGTAGCATGAGGCAGCAATGCGAACATTAAGCCAGCGTACCGACACTAATGCTTGTATGTCAATGCAATGGTGTGGTCTGCATAGCTTTCCATACTGTGCAGATATCTAGTCCGGATTTATGGTCTGCGTAGCTCCCGGTGCTGTACAGATATATATTCCGGGTTTATACACCAATGCACTGTTGCGGTCTGCATTGCTCCCTATGCTGGACAATGTCTAGTCCGCGTTTATATATCAATACACGGTTGTTGTCTGCTTTGCTCCCTGTACTAGACAGATGTCAAGTACATTTGAGAGATCAATGCACTGCACCCAGACAGATCTCTGGGATGACAGGCTTGTTGTAGCAGCAGAGTTTAGTCGGCTGGGCCTCTATTTCCTTGGGTTTATGAAAATAGTGAACTATATTAAACTCTGACAGAGGGAGACGGGTTATTTACGTGCTGCTTTACAGCTCTGTTGTAAAGAACTCATACTAATTTGAATTTTGTGATGGGATTGAGGGGATGGTAGTTCATCAGATTGTAATTATTCTCCTCTTAAGGGACTGAACAGAGTTGAGTAATTTTATACGTTGCCAGGGAGATGTCAGAGTTGGAGTTGGAATGAAACAGCTTTCCTAGTGATGTGGTACGTCGTGCAGCACAAGTCCTCAGTCCTGTTATAGGAATGGCGTCAGGGCCTTTGTCATATCTATTGTGTTCATCTTTTCTTCATGGCAGATGCAACGATTCGGAACTGGTTGAAGACTAGCACGTATGATCCAGTGGGCATCATGCGAGGGTGAGTTGGATAATCAAATCAACACTTCTGTCTGAGGATGGGGCAGAGCCTACGTCGTTGTCATTTAAACTGATGTACAGGGTTGTTCTATTATTTCAGGTGGGGATATTTGTGAAGTCCTCTCCTCCAGTAAGTTGATTAATAGTTCATTAATATTATTGACTGGATGTAGCAGAACTGCAGAGCTTAATCTGCTCTGTTAGTCTTGGGATCATTGCAGCCTCTATATCAGATATTATTTCTGCAGTTTGGAATGTAATCAGTCAAGTGCGGTAGCTTTAACGGGTTGCCATCAGGTTTAGGTGCACATGGTTTTGACTCTGGCGTGCTCACCCACACTTGTCACTGGATCACAGAACGGCTTGATGGTAATGGCAGACTGTGAGATGACCCCATGGAAAAAGGTACAGATTGTGATTGAATACAATTCTGCTGCTGCTGCTGTGATATACAGCACCACATGAAGGCCCAGTTAAAGTGCAACAACTGCGACTCAATTCTACTGACCCTCCCCCGAATTACACTGAGACCCATTCACCCGTTAGCTCTGTACATAGTGACCTGACATGGTATTTGATGTGGTGACACCTGCATTTTCATATTCTCATTATGTTAGGGTTTCTCTATGGCGTCATAATTCCAATTTGTTTCATTACTCAAAGTCTTCAACATACGCATGTGAATCTTTATTCATGTAATGCCATCTGTGTTTGATGTGAATGTGTTTCCCACTGTTTCTTACCATGTCCATGATTAAGAGCTTTGTAGTGTCAGTGATGATAACCTTATGTATATTCAGAGACAATGAATGTTTGCACATTTTTTTATCTTTCACTTCCCGCAGTCAGGCACTCCATGTTGGACAGGTCGTTTGAGCATTTTTGACACGAGTCTGTGGAACTGGTTCGAAAATAGAAATCCCTGCAGAAATTAAGCAGGTCTGGCAGCACATTGTGGAGTTTATGCAGCGTTATTTTTTTCTGATCCAGTAACCCGTCTGCAATGCACCCAGCTTCTCCTGCAGTTATTTTGTTTTAATTTCCAGTATCCGTACTTATTCGGTTCATTGAAAATTTATTATGTGCCTCTGCATTTCTGGAGAAACTCAACAGGTGTGGCCGCAACTAGATATAGATAAACAGAGTTAACATTTCAGATCTAGTGTGACACCTCATCAGAATTAAAAAAAGATTGCAAAATGGGCTTTTTAATCCCTTTATAGAGGGTGGAGGTGGGTGATGGAGAACATTGTGTGGTACAATTGGACAAACATATGAATGGGAAACGTTTAGATGCATATGGGACAACTGCAAGTCGATGGGACTAATTTACTTTGGAAAACTTAGCCTGCATGGACAAGGTATCTGTGTGGAGCTCGCACGTTCTCTCTTTTGGCCAAACTTGCCCTTTACCGTCACAGGGACAGATGCACCTTGAACATCAGCTATCTCAATTTTAAACGCATCCCGCTTGCTGGAGATTCCCTTACCTGCAAACAAACAACTCCAATAAAACCTTGCAATCTCCTGTCGAATTCTGTCAAAAGTCATCTTGCTCGAAGTTAGAACTTGCACCTGTGGACCAGTCGTGCCCCTCGCGATAACTATTTTTAAATTAATAAAATTATGGTCACTTTTCCCAAAGTGCACCCTCACTGTCACCTCCAGCACCAGTCCTGCTCTATTTCCAAACAGTCGTTCGAGTTTTGCCCCTTCCCGAGTAGGACCCTCTACATACTGCTTTAGGAAACTTTCCTGAACACACTTTATGCATTCAGCCTATCTATGCCACTAATTCTCAGTCAGTCCCAGTCTATGTTTAGAAAATTATAATCTCCTACTATGACCATTCTCTTGCCCCTTCAAGTCTCGCCAATCTCTTTACATATTTTTGCTCCTCCAATTACCGTTTAATATTCTGTGGCTATTGACCAACACCAATAATGTCACCACCCCCTTCTTATTTCTTAGCTCCACCCACAAAGCTTCACTGTGTGATCGTTCATTTATTTTATCCCTGATCACTGCTGTAATACCTGTCTTTATCAAAAATGCAAATCCACCTCACCTCTTTCCAACATCTTTGTCCCACCTAAAACACCAGTACGCTGGTACATTAAACTGCCAATGCTGGCCCTCCCTTAGCCATGTGTCTGTAATAACAATACTATCCCAGTCCCATGTATCTATCTACGCCCTGAGTTCATCGGTCTTACCTGTCAACCCTCTTGGATTGAAACGGATGCATTATGATCCAACAGACATTCCTTGCCCTCTGTCGTGTTCCAGCCTAATCTGTCTCTTCACTTTATTGTTTCTGATTACTGCATTCCCTCCCAGTTTCGCACTTGCCTCCCTGTTGTTGAGGAATCCACACACCACACCCCTCTACCCCAGGCCAATCTAATTTACAACTTCCCTTGTTGAACTAGGAATCCTGCCTACCAGGATATTGGTCCCCCTCCAGTTCAGATAAAACCCACCCTTCTTAAACAGATCACCTCTGCCTCAAGAAAGATCTTAGTGATTTAAAATCTATATCTATGCCCTCTGCACAAATACTTCAGACATGCATTCATCTGCCATAATGTCCTTTTCGTACTCTCACTAGCATGTAGCATTGGAAGTAAACCGGAGATTATCGCTATTGTAGTCCCTTGCTTTAAACATTTTTACGTGCGTCAATAATCATTCTGCAGAACATCATCCCTATTTCTATCTATGCCATTTCCACCAACGTGCACAATGACTCCTGGCTGCTCACCTACCCACTTGAGAACGTCCTGCAGCCGCTCTGAGACATAGCGATCTTTGCACGTGGGAGGCTAGAGGCCATGTTGGATTGCCATTCGCAGCTACAGAATATCCTGTCTGTCCCCCTCACTATTGAGTTTGAATCATTACTTGTGAAGATATTCGCACAAGCTTCTGGAACAGTTGGATTTGGCGGAATTGCTTTGATTCAGGTCGTGGGGAGATTCGATTTGAATCCTCATTCGGAATCCTCCATGAGTGGTGAAGGCGACTGTGAATTTCTTTTACTTTACACACATTGTAGTGATGAGGGAAAGGGAAAGAGAACGTGCGCAATGAACTGTTCCTTCTCATAAAAGTTAAATTTTTCCCTCTCTGAGTTGAATCAGTAATGTTATCAGACTCCAAACTGGACCATGTGAGCTCTTCTTGAATATTGTCTGAACTACAGGAGAGAGGGTTTTGGATTCTTGGATAATTAGGGCTCTTTATGGAGTAGCTGGGACCTCTGCAAGCAGGATGGTCTTTATCTGAACCAGAGGGGTACCAATATCCTGGGAGGGTGTGAATTTCGTGAAGGCGATTGGGGTGGATTTAAACTAATCCACCAGGGGGATGAAAACCAAAATTGTAGTTCGAGTATAGAAAAGGTTGAGAGTAGGGAGGCCCGAAGTCTGGCTTCAGGAACTCAAGATGGCACCAGCAAGCAAGCAGTTGGTGTGAAGTGTGTCTACTTCAACGCCAGGAGCATCCGAAATAAGGTGGGTGAACTTACAGCATGGGTTGGCACCTAGGACTTCGATGTTGTGGCCATTTCAGAGATATGAATAGAACAGGGACAGGAATGGTTGTTGCAGGTTCCAGGATTTAGATGTCTCAGAAAGAACAGAGAAGATGGTAAAAGAGGGGTAGGTGTGGCATTGTTCATCAAGGCCAGTATTACATTTGCAGCAAGGATGTTTGGGGACTCCGCAACTGAGGTAGTATGGGCTGAGGTTAGAAACAGAAAAGGAGAGGTCACCCTGTTGGCAGTTTCCTATAGGCCTCCGAATAGTTCCAGAGATGTAGAAGGAAATGATAGCAAAGATGATTCTCGATAGGAGTGTGAGAGACAGGGTAGTTGTCTGAGGGGACTTCAACTTTCCAAATATTGACTGGGAACACTATAGTACGAGTACTATATATGGGTCAGTTTTTGTCCAGTGTGTGCAGGTGGGCTTCCTGACACAGTATTTGGACATGCCAACCAGGGCGAAGCCACATTAGATTTGGTAATGGGTAATAAGCCCGGCCAGGTATTAGACTGAGAAGTAGGTGAGCACTTTGGTGAAAGAGATCACAATTCTGTTATGTTTATTTTGGTGATAGAAAGGGATAGGTGTTACCACTGGGCAATAGTTCCTGCTGGGGGAAATGCAATTACGATGGGATTAGGCAAGATTTAGGAAGCATACGATTGGAGGGAAACAGCAGAGATTGGGCTCATTCGAAATGTGGCGCTTATTCAAGGAAAAGCTCTTATGTGTCCTAGATAAA
Source organism: Chiloscyllium plagiosum (assembly GCF_004010195.1). Taxonomy (NCBI): domain Eukaryota; kingdom Metazoa; phylum Chordata; class Chondrichthyes; order Orectolobiformes; family Hemiscylliidae; genus Chiloscyllium; species Chiloscyllium plagiosum. Next base: position 40,439,574 of record NC_057717.1, read on the forward strand.
TATGTACCTGTCAGGGAGGGAGGAAGCTGTAGAGCGCGGGAGCCGTGGTTTAGGAAAGAAGCAGAATCTCTGGTCAAGAGGACGAAGAAGGCTCATGTTAGGATGAGATGTGAAGGCTCAGTGAGGTCGCTTGAGAGTTACAATGTAGCCAGGAAAGACCTAAAGAGAGAGCTCAGAAGAGCCATGAGGAGACATGAGACGTTGTTGGCGGATAGGATCAAGCTAAACCCTAAGACTTTCTATAGGTATTTAAGGAATAAAAGAATGACAAGAGTAAGATTAGGGCCAATCATTGATAGCAGTGGGAAGTTGTGTGTGCAGTCAGAGGAGATAGGGGAAGCACTAAATGAATATTTTTCGACAGTAATCACTCTAGAAAACGACTTTGCTGTCGGGGAGAATACAGAGATACAGGCTACTAGACTAGGTGGGATTGAGTTCCACAAGGAAGTGGTATGAGAAATCCTGCAGAGTGTGAAAATAGATAAGTCTCCTGGGCTGGATGGGATTTATCCTAGGATCATCTGGGAAGCCAGAGAGGAGATTGCTGAGCCTTTGACATTGAGCGTTAAATCGTCATTGTGCTGAGCGATGTTTTTCAGCACCAGTACAATGCATTGCTGAGACCACATCTGATGCACTTTTTGAAGATTTGATCCCCTTAGCTGAAAAAAAGAGAATTGCTTTCAATCTTTTCAAAGTCGGTTCTCTTTACTCGATTTAGAAATGAAGGCGTTATGTCATAAGGGATTAATATTTTAGGTCTGAGACAGAGAGGTGTTCCTATTGACCATAGGAAATAATGAGGAGAGTATAGCTGGTGAATACCTGATGCATATTTCCACTTGTGTGGTAGAATAAAACAGGGGATGTAATTTAAGACTAAGAGACGTTCTGAGACAAGATCAGTGGGCCGGAAAATTTAACTCTGATTTGTCTTCATGCGTGCTTCTAGACTAGACCTGCTGAGCTTTTCCAGAAATTTCTATATTTGTTTCCGAATAAGACGTGCATTTTAACATAGATATTGTGATGACAGTAAATGTTTAGTTTTTATATTATGCAGGCACACATAAACACATCTTTAATTCAAGTAGGGCCATTTTTGTTAATGAAATGATTCTGAGGACGACAGCAGCAATGATGCACCGATACCCCTTGCACGAAACAGCATCATTCCATTAACCTTTGCAATCACTTGCTGCACCTTCAGAGTAACTTGGTGGGATTCAATTTCGTTACACAAAATCCTCTGTACCACCGCTTTCTGTATTCACTGTCAATTTAAATAATTTACTGTTTCTTTGTCATTTCGTCAAATCACAAAGTTCCCGTCACCCACATTGTGCTTTATTTTTACACACTGCTTTCCTCTGTCTGCATCCCATTATAGATGCTCTGCCTCCATTTGACATCTTGTTAAATGACTATCCTGGCATATGAACAAACTGAGCTCCAAACCATTCAACCCATTCATCCAAATAATTAATCTCGATTTTAGATTATTGATAAACTCACACTGATTCCTGAGGAATTCCACTAATTACAGTTTTCCATCCTGAAAGCAAGCAATTATGCTTATTTTGTATTTCAGGCTGTCTGTCCAGGCATCCATTGTTCCTTTGAACTTGCCCAGAAAGGTTGTATGGCCTCTTACTCTGCGGTATAATTTGGTCAACTGGCTAAATTATTAAATTCTAATCCCGTCTAACTCTTTAGAGGGGCAGAATGGCCTCCTCCTGTCTCATTGTAACAATGTAGACTGGCTGAACTGAGTCTTCCTCTCTCTCTCTCTCTCTCTCTCTCTCTCTCTCTTTGTAGCAGCCTCACAGGTGATTTGGGAGAACAACATGTGTTTCGGAGAAGGTGGCCATTGGGTTCCTCCAGGCTACTGCTCAATTTATGGCTAGCCTGATTGAGCTGAACATACCTTTCCTGTCTCTTCCGAATAAGTATTGAATCTCCCATCAATAAAAGATCAGTTAGTGTCAGCCTTAAATATCTTCAATGACCTCATCTTCCCTATTCCCTGGAGATGATGGCACTGCAGATCGCATAGTCCTCAACGGAAAGGAACAACCTTCTCTCAAACGCAAATGGGAGAAGCGTTAATTTTAAAGTATGCTAACCTCACAGCAAATCACCTCCACTTTTCAGAAATAAAGGCACAGCACATAGCAACAGACGTGGACCAATCAGCCCCTCAAAACTATTCTATAGTCCCATTGACTGTTCAGTAAAGTATTTATAAAACTTAGCCACCACTTCACCCGTGGGAAAATATTCCTGATACCTTCAGTCCATTTGAGCATAGTAAGTTTGAAGTTGGTCATTTGGCCATCAAGTGTTCTTGGCTGTTCGATCCGACCTTACAGATTTCTCAACACAATTCTCCCACATAATCATTATGACTCTTGATCGCGTTTTAATCAATAATTATCAATTTCTGTTTTAAACACATGGCTGTGTCTTTATCTCTATATGTTTGTCTGCGTGTGTGTGTGTGTGCTTCTGTGTATATCTGCTTAATGGCAGGAGACATGGAGGGTTGTTTTTCAAACAAGAAGCCTGTGACCAGCCGTGATCCATGATAAGCTGTGTTGGACCCACTTTTGGTTACCATCTATGTAATGATTTAGATGAGAATTATAGAAACCATAATTAGCAAAGTTGCACATGACATCAATATGTGTTTTATTGTGGACAGTGTTTGTACAATGGTTAACAGTCTAAGATTACAAAGAGATCATGATCAATTGAATCATCGAATCATAGAGATGGACAGCAAGAGACGAGACCCTTCATCTCATTCAAGCCGACCAGATATTCCGAACTAATCCAGTCCCATTTACCAGCATTGTTCTCATGTCCCTCGAATCCCTTCCTATTCATAGACCCATGCATTTTGGTGTTGTACTTAGACCAGCCTCTACCACTTCTTTTCGCAACTCAGTCCATTAAACCCCCATCCCCAACCCCCCGTTTTGTGTGAAAAACTTGCTCTTTAGTTCACTCTTAAATCTTTCTCTTCCAACTTAAACCTATACCGTCTAGTTTTGGACTCCCCTACGTTGGGAAATAGATCTTGGCCATTCGTCTTTCCCATGATTTTATAAACCTCTGAAAGATGCAAATGTGACTGCAATCAACATGAATGACTGTGCGTTGACTCATCCGGGCAGAAATACTGAAATTCAATACTAACAACTCTTCATTCTCCATCAAGGCACAAATCTAAAATCATTTTGATCAACGTGTTCAGACATATAATGAATCATCTGTGTGGTATTTGAACCGAGACCATTAGGCTCAGAGGGATGGTCACGACCACCACTCAGCAATCGCCCCTAAATGTGCAACACGATTCTCCTGTGTGTTTGCTCATCAGCCTCTTCTGAAATGTTGTGATTCAACTCCTAAACAGGCAGGACTTGTCACCTGACCATCTTCTTCAGAGATAGGGACACTACCACAACTTCATGGACTGGAATCGAATCCAGACCTCTGACTCAGAAGCACGGGCGCTACCCTCTACGCAAGAATTAAAGCAAGATTTGTGAAGGTTTGTGGCTCAGGTTGAGGTTTAGGGTGTGGGTTTGCTCGCTGAGCTATAGGTTTGATATCCAGACGTTTCATTACCTGGCTAGGTAACATCATCAGTTGCGACCTCCAAGTGAAGTGAAGCTGTTGCCTCCTGCTTTCTATTTATATGTTTGTCTTGGATGGGGTTCCTGGGGTTTGTGGTGATGTCATTTCCTGTTCGTTTTCTGAGGGGTTGATAGATGGTATCTATCAACAATGTGTTTGTTTATGGCGATGTGGTTGGAGTGCCAGGCCTCTGGAAATTCTCTGGCATGTCGCTGCTTAGCCTGTCCCCAGATAGATGTGTTGCCCCAGTCGAAATGGTGTATTTTTTCATCCGTGTGTAGGGCTACGAGGGAGAGAGGGTCGTGTCTTTTTGTGGCTAGCTGGTGTTCGTGTATTCTGGTGGCCAGCTTTCTTCCTGTTTGTGGCATGAACTTGCATGGAATTTTGTAGATGAAGTTGTTTTAGGTCATATTTTAAGTGTCAGCTTTCAGCTCTGTATGAATTTAATAAATACTCATTACTATTACTTAAGCACACAGACAACACCTCTCATTGTTACGTGAATGAAATCTATTAGCGTCAACACTAGGATGATGAGTGCATGTGTTCTGCCATTGAGATAAAGCATGAACATGTTTAATTGTTTGACTATGATTTCCAGCTTAAATGGTTATAATCTGTGGTCGGCAGTATTATGGAAAGAAATCCTGCCGACACTCTCTGCACTTTGGTGGATCTCGTAATGACATCAATACTGAACACCAGAGACGAGGAAACAGCACCGTTTCTAGTCAAGAACACTGATCACAATTTCAAACCTCCAACATGCAGTTTCTGTCCTCCTAAAATCATTAAATGATACAAGGCAACACTTTACTTTTCAGCCTCTGCTTACCACACCTCCCTCTGGCTGAGCAAGACAAACAAAGCTCTGGGTGTTTAGGAAAATCAAGGCTGGTGTTTGTTTGTCTTCAGGAGAGGGAAGGTATTTTAAAATTTAAGGGGGGGGGGCGTGAGGGGGCAGTAATATTACTCACTGAGCTGAGGTGTGGCAGATGGAGTTTAACTTGGATAAAAGCGAGGTATTGCATTTTGGTATTTCAAACAATTGGAGAGTGGATATAACTACTGGTAGTGTATTGGTAGTGTTATAGAAAAGAAGGCAGCAGGGGAGCAGATATAATTCTTTGAAGTTTGGGGCACATATAGAAAGGTTGTTATAGGTTATTTCATTACTCAGAACTTTGAGTTTACAAGCCTTCAAGTCATGCTGAGATTGCGCATGACATTGATAAAGCCCTTTCTGTCGTATTGTGTGCAGTTCCGTTTTAGGAAGACACTGACCAGGACGTTGCCGGGATCACCTCATCTTCTGCCTCGGGAGCCTACAAACACTCGGCATGTGCATTCGGTTCACTAATTTGCAAATCTCCCCTTCCCTACCCAGATCGCAGATCCCACCCTCTGACTCAGATCCACCCTCTCGAGGGGTCCTACCTGTCCATCTTCCTTCCCACCTATCCACTCCACGCACCCCAACGATCAATCACTATCACCTCCCATCTTCGCCCACCTATCGCCTACCTTTCCTCCAGTCTCACTCCCACCACTTATTTTCTGGCATGCCCCTTCACCCTCACCCTGAAGAAAGGTCCTGCCTGAAACGTCAACTCTCTTGCTCCTCCGATGCTGCCTAACCTGTTGTGCCTGTTCCACCGTCATGCTTTTAATGCATTCAATTCTCCAGCAGTCTCCATAGCCTCCTAGGTACAATTCTCTGTTAACATATCCATGCAGTTTATCTGTTCTAACCCCACATTGTCTTAGGCACATTTTCTCCTCAGATCATGGACTATAAACGTTCTCTCAATATATTATTACCATTGTAATACCTGAGCAGTAGTTACAGGATGGATGTTACCATTTATAAAGATTGGAGCATATTTATGTTGCAGTAAAGTCTGCCATTACCCCCATATCCAAGGCATCCAGAATGTGTAAATTTTAAATTATTTTAAATTTTAATAAAACAGTATTGAACTGAAAGGTGTTGGCTGGAGCTACTTGTTCAGCGACTGTGATTGATGTCTGTCTCTATGGATCCTAAATGTGTCACTATAAGGGTTTGCCACTTCTTTTAAGTGGGAACATGGTTCAATGTGCTATCCCAGAGTATGAGCCAGAGGAGCATTGACAATTCTAATAGGGATCTCCAAATCATGACCCATGGGGATCAGCAGCTACAGAGAGAGGGTGAGGAGAGATCAGTATCTGAGTACATTGGACTGGAATGTTCCAACAATGGATCAATAACTAAGAACGATACACTGGAATGTTCGAACATTGCTTCAGAATCTGAAAACATTACACTTGAATGTTCCAACAATGAATCGAAATCTGAGAACATTAGACAGGAATCTTCAAACAACGGATCAGAATCTGAGAACATTCGACTGGAAGGTGACGGAAATGTATCAGAATCTGAAAACATTAGACTTGAACGTTCCAACAATGGAAAGGAGTTTACCCTGTGTTCTTTAATAGCATTCCCAGCCTAGGATATTTTTAGCATGGCTGATCTATCATCAACTGTTAGTTATTCATACTTGGTATTACCACATTCTCGCTATTGGTGCTCCTGTTAAGTAGGTCTAACTGTCTATTAACACACTGGATTGCTGCTCATATTTTTTATTTAATTTGGAAATGTGGAATTCAAAGTTCTCAGTTCCAATCAAAAATTCCCTTCCTTAGAATTTATAATTCATAAACTGCTGTTTTCAAATTACTCACCAATATGCGAGGAGGAAACAAACTTTTCTTACAATCCAACCTTATATCCTTCTAGCAGTGCACAGATCTATGTTTCTACATTTTTCCCACTCACTATTCAATACTATTATTCAATACTGTCCAATATCACCATCATAATATCTCAGTCTCCTCCTCAGCCTCAGTGAAACTTCTGTGTAAACCATCATTTGTGCCTTTATTTAATCCGAATTCACCTGTTT
>NC_057717.1:40446675-40455670 GCF_004010195.1 Chiloscyllium plagiosum
TGCACTTTTTTTTATCTTTCTCTTCCCGCAGTTGGGCACTCCATGTTGGACAGGTCGTTTTGAGCATTTTTGACACGAGTCTGTGGAACTTGTTCGAAAACAGAAATCCCTGCAGAAATTCAGCAGGTCTGGCAGCACATTGTGGAGTTTATGCAGCGTTAAATTTTCTGGTCCAGTAACCCTTCTGCAATGCTCCAAGCTTCTCCAGCAATTATGTTTTTTTATTTCCAGTGTCCGTACTTGTTCGGTTCATTGAAAATTTATTATGTGCCTCTGCATTTCTGGAGAAACTCAACAGGTGTGGCCGCAACTAGATATAGATAAACAGAGTTAACATTTCAGATCTAGTGTGACACCTCATCAGAATTAAAAAAGATTGGAAAATGGGCTTTTTAATCCCTTTATAGAGGGTGGAGGTGGGTGACGGAGAACATTGCGTGGTACAATTGGACAAACATATGAATGGGAAACGTTTAGATGCATATGGGTCAACTGCAAGTCGATGGGACTAATTTACTTTGGAAAACCTAGTCTGCATGGACAAGGTATCTGTGTTGAGCTCGCATGTTCTCTCTTTTGGCCAAACTTGCCCTCTACCGTCACAGGGACAGATGCACCTTGAACATCAGCTATCTCAATTTTAAACGCATCCCGCTTGCTAGAGGTTCCCTTACCTGCAAATAAACAACTCCAATAAACCCTTGTATACTCCTGTCGAATTTTGTCAAAAGTCATCTTGCTCGAAGTTAGAACTTGCACCTGTGCCCCTCGCGATAACTATTTTTAAATTAATAAAACTATGGTCACTTTTCCCAAAGTGCACCCTCACTGTCACCTCCATCACCAGTCCTGCTCTATGTCCAAACAGTCGTTCCAGTTTTGCCCCTTCCCGAGTAGTACCCTCTACATACTGCTTTAGGAAACTTTCCTGAACACACTTTATGCATTCAGCCTATCTAAGCCATTAATTCTCAGTCAGTCCCAGTCTATGTTTAGAAAATTCTAATCTCTTACTATGACCATTCTCTTGCCCCTTCAAGTCTCGCCAATCTCTTTACATATTTTTGCTCCTCCAATTGCCGTTTAATATTCTGTGGCTGTTGTCCAACACCAACAATGTCACCACCCCCTTCTTATTTCTTAGCTCCACCCACAAAGCTTCACTGGATGATCGTTCATTTATTTTATCCTTGATCACTGCTGTGATACCTGTCTTTATCAAAAATGCAAATCCACCTCACCTCTTTCCAACATCTTTGTCCCACCTAAAACACCAGTACCCTGGTACATTAAACTGCCAATGCTGGCCCTCCCTTAGCCATGTGTCTGAAATAACAATAATATCCCAGTCCCATGTACCTATCTACGCCCTGAGTTCATCGGTCTTACCTGTCAACCCTCTTGGATTAAAACGGATGCATTATGATCCAACAGACATTCCTTGCCCTCTGTCGTGTTCCAGCCTAACCTGTCTCTTCACTTTATTGTTTCTGATTACTGCATTCCCTCCCAGTTTCGCACTTGCCTCCCTGTTGTTGAGGAGTCCACACACCACACCCCTCTACCCCAGGCCAATCTAATTTACAACTTCCCTTGTTGAACTAGGAAACCTGCCTACCAGGATATTGGTCCCCCTCCAGTTCAGATAAAATCCACCCTTCTTAAACAGATCACCTCTGCCTCAAGAAAGACCTTGGTGATTTAAAATCTATATCTCTGCCCTCTGCACAAGTACTTCAGCCATGCACCCATCTGCCATAATGTCCTTTTCTTACTCTCACTAGCATGTAGCATTGGAAGTAAACCGGAGATTATTGCTATTGTAGTCCCTTGCTTTAAACATTTTTCCGAGCATCAATAATCATTCTGCAGAACATCATCCTATTTCTACCTATGCCATTTTCACCAACGTGCACAATGACTCCTGGCTGCTCACCCACCCACTTAAGAACGTCCTGCAGCCGCTCTGAGACATAGCGATCTTTGCACGTGGGAGGCTGGAGGCCGTGTTGGATTCCCATTCGCAGCTACAGAATATTCTGTTTGTTCCCCTCACTATTGAGTTTGAATCATTACTTCTGAAGGTATTCGGCTCGCACAAGCTTCTGATAATGTGATTCCTTCCTGGAACAGTTGGATTTGGAGGAATTGCTTTGATTCAGGTCATTCGGATATTCGATTTGAATCCTCATTCGGAATCCTCCATGAGTGATGAAGGCGTCTGTGAATTTCTTTTACTTTACACACATTGTAGTGATGAGGGAAAGGGAAAGAGAACGCGCGCAATGAACTGTTCCTTCTCATAAAAGTTTTTTTTTCCCTCTCTGAGTTGAATCAGTAATGTTATCAGACTCCAAACTGGACTATGTGAGCTCTCCTTGAATATTGTCTGAACTACAGGAGAGAGGGTTTTGGATTCTTGGATAATTAGGGCTCTTTATGGAGTAGCTGGGACCTCTACAAGCAGGATGGTCTTCATCTGAACGAGAGGGGTACCAGTATCCTGGGAGGGGGTGAATTTCGCGAAGGCTATTGGGGTGGATTTAAACTAATCCACCAGGGGGATGAAAACCAAAATTGTAGTTCGAGTATAGAGTAGGGAGGTCCGAAATCTGGCTTCGGGTACTCAAGATGACACCAGCAAGTAAGCAGTTGATGTAAAGTGTGTCCACTTCAACGCCAGGAGCATCCGAAATAAGGTGGGTGAACTTACAGCATGGGTTGGCACCTAGGACTTCGATGTTGTGTCCATTTCAGAGATATGAATAGAACAGGAACAGGACTGGTTGTTGCAGGTTCCAGGATTTAGATGTCTCAGAAAGAACAGAGAAGATGGTAAAAGAGGGGTAGGTGTGGCATTGTTCGTCAAGGACAGTATTACATTTGCAGAAAGGATGTTTGGGGACTCCGCAACTAAGGTAGTATGGGCTAAGGTTAGAAACAGAAAAGGAGAGGTCACCCTGTTGGGAGTTTCCTATAGGCATCCGAATAGTTCCAGAGATGTAGAAGGAAATGATAGCAAAGATGATAGGAGTGAGAGAGACAGGGTAGTTGTCTGAGGGGACTTCAACTTTCCAAATATTGACTCGGAACACTATAGTACGAGTACTATAGATGGGTCAGTTTTTGTCCAGTGTGTGCAGGTGGGCTTCCTGACACAGTATGTGGACATGCCAACCAGGGGCGAAGCCACATTAGATTTGGTAATGGGTAATAAGCCCGGCCAGGTGTTAGACTTAGAAGTAGGTGAGCACTTTGGTGAAAGCGATCATAATTCTGTTATGTTTATTTTGGTGATAGAAAGAGATAGGTGTATACCACTGGGCAAGAGTTACTGCTGGGGGAAAGGCAATTACGATGGGATTAGGCAAGATTTAGGAAGCATACGATTGGAAGGAAACAGCAGAGATTGGGCTCATTAGAAATGTGGAGCTTATTCAAGGAAAAGCTCTTGTGTGTCCTAGATAAATATGTACCTGTCAGGCAGGGAGGAAGCTGTAGAGCGCGGGAGCCGTGGTTTAGGAAAGAAGCAGAATCTCTGGTCAAGAGGAAGAACAAGGCTTATGTTAGGATGAGATGTGATGGCTCAGTGAGGGCGCTTGAGAGTTACAATGTAGCCAGGAATGACCTAAAGAGAGAGCTCAGAAGAGCCATGAGGATACATGAAACGTTGTTGGCGGATGGGATCAGGCGAAACCCTAAGACTTGCTATAGGTATTTAAGGAATAAAAGAATGACAAGAGTAAGATGAGGGCCAATCACTGATAGCAGTGGGAAGTTGTGTGTGCAGTCAGAGGAGATAGGGGAAGCACTAAATGAATATTTTTCGACAGTAATCACTCGAGAAAACTACTTTGCTGTCGAGGAGAATACTAAGATACAGGCTACTAGACTTGGTGGGATTGAGTTCCACAAGGAAGACGTATGAGAAATCCTGCAGAGTGTGAAAATAGATAAGTCTCCTGGGCTGGATGGGATTTATCCTAGGATCATCTGGGAAGCCAGGGAGGAGATTGCTGAGCCTTTGACATTGATCGTTAAATCGTCATTGTCTACAAGGACAGTGTCAGAAGACTGGAGGATAGCAAATATGGTTCCCCTGTACAAGAAGGGGAATGGAGACACCCCTGACATTTATAGACCAGTGAGCCTGACTTCAGTTGTTGGTAAAATGTTGGAAAAGGTTGTAAGAGATAGGATTTATAATCATCTGGAAAAGAATAATTTGATTAGGAATAGTCAGCACGGTTTTGTGAAGTTTAGGTCGTGACTCGCAAACCTTTTTGAGTTCTTTGAGAAGGTGACCAAACAGGTAGCTGAGAGTAAACCGATTGATGTGGTGAATATGGATTTCAGCAAGGCGTTCGATAAGGTTCCCCACAGTAGATTATTGTGAAAAATGCGAAGGAATGTTGTTGTGGGAGATATAGCAATTTGGATCAGTAATTAGCTTGCTGAAAGAAGCAGAGGGTGGTGGTTGATGGGAAATGTTCATCTTGGAGTCCAGTTACCAGTGGTGCACCGCAAGGGTCGGTACTGGGTCCACTGCTGTTTGTCATTTTCATAAGCGACCTGGATGAGGGCGTAGAAGGGTGGGTTAGTAAATTTGCAGATGACACTAAGGTCGGTGGAGTTGTAGATAGTGATGAATGATGTTTTAGGTTACAAAGAGACATAGCTAAGCTGCAAAGCTGGGCTGAGAGCTGGCAAATGGAGTATAATACGGACAAGTGTGAGGTGAGTCACTTTGGTTGGAGTAAACAGAATGCAAAGTACTGGGCTAATGGTAAGATTGTTGGTAGTGCAGGTGAGCAGAGAAATCTCAGTGTCCATGTACAAAGATCCTTGAAAGTTGCCATCCAGGTTGACAGGGTTGTTAAGAAGGCATACAGGTTTTTTTAGCTTTTGTTAATTGCGGGATCGAGTTCCGGAGCCATGAGGTCATGCTACAGTTCTACAAAACCAGGGCCCGGCCGCACTTGGATCATTGTGCACAGTTCTGATCACCGCAGTTTAAGAAGGATGTGGAAGCTTTGGAAAGGGTGCAGTGGATATTTACTGTGATGTTGCTTGGTATGGAGGGAAGGTCTTAAGAGTAAACGTTGAGGGACTTGTGGCTATTTTAGTTAGAGGGAAGAAGGTTGAGAGTTGACTTAATAGAATCATATAAGATAATCAGAGGGTTAGATAGGGTAGACAGGGAGAGCCTTTTTCCAAACATAGTGACGGCGAGCACGAGGGGGCATAGATATAAATTGAGGGGAGATAGATATAGGATAGATGTCAGAGGTAGTTTCTTTACTCAGAGAGTAGTAAGGGTATGGAATACTTTGCCTGCAACGGTAGTAGACTCACCAACCTAAAATACGTTTAAGTCGTCATTGGACAAGCATATGGAGGTACATGGAATAATGTAGGTTAGATGGACTTCAGAATCGTATGACAGGTCGGTCCAACATCGAGGGCCGAAGGGCCTGTACTGCGCTGTAATGTTCCATGTTCTATATTCGAAATGATGTCATCAGCTTCCCTGCTCCATGTCGGTGCATCATTGCTGCTGTCGTCCTCAGAATCATTTCATTAACAAAAATGGCCCTACTTGAACTAAAGATGTGTTTATTGCTGTGGTTCTGTTCGCCGAGCTGGAAGTTTTTGTTGAAAATGTTTCGTCCCCTGTCTAGGTGACATCCTCAGTGCCAATATACCGGCAACTACAGCGGACAGCTGAAACTGACAACCGGAAGCGGCAGGGACAGGCCACTATAAATGCCGGAGGAAGAACCACAGAAGCGCTTCACAGGAGGCTCCCAAGCACTGAGGATGTCACCTAGACAGGGGATGAAACGTTTGCAACAAAAACTTCCAGCTCGGCGAACAGAACCACAGCAACGAGCACCTGAGCTACAAACCTTCTCACAAACTTGATGTGTTTATGTGTGCCAAAATAATATAAAAACGAAACATTTACTGTCATCACAATATCTATGTTAAAATGCAAGTCTTATTCGGAAACAAATATAGAAATTTCTGGAAAAGCTCAGCAGGTCTAGTCTAGAATCACGCATGAAGACAAATCAGAGTTAACTTTTCCGGCCCACAGATCTTGTCTCAGAACGTCTCTTAGTCTTAAATTACGTCCCCTGTTTTATTCTACCGCACAAGTGGAAATATGCATCGTGTATTCACCAGCTATACTCTCCTCATTATTTCCTATAGTCAATAGGAACACCTCTCTGTCTCAGACCTAAAATGTTAATCCCTTATGACATAACGCCTTCATTTCTAAATCGAGTAAAGAGAAACTTCTTTGAAAAGATTGAAAGCAATTCTCTTTTTGTCAGTTTAGGGGATCAAATCTTCAAACAGTGCATCAGATGTGGTCTCAGCAATGAATTGTACTGGTGATGAAAAACATCGCTAAGCACAAACCCGATACCCCTTGCACGAAACAGCATCATTCCGTTAACCTTTGAAATCACTTGCTGCACCTTCAGAGTAACTTGATGGGATTCAATTTCGATACACAAAATCCTCTGTACCACCGCTTTCTGTATTCATTGTCAATTTAAATAATTTACTGTTGCTTTGTCATTTCGTCAAAACACAAAGTTCCCATCACCCACATTGTGCTTTTTTTTACACACTGCTTTCCTCTGTCTGCATCCCATTACAGATGCTCTGCCTCCATTTGACATCTTGTTGAATGACTTTCCTGGCGTATGAACAAACTGAGCTCCAAACCATTCAAACCCATTCATCCAAATAATTAATCTAGATTTTAGATTATTGATAAACTCACACTGATTCCTGAGGAATTCCACTAGTTACAGTTTTCCATCCTGAAAGCAAGCAATTATGCTTATTTTGTATTTCAGGCTGTCTGTCCAGACATCCATTGTTCCCTTGAACTTGCCCAGAAAGGTTGTATGGCTCTTCCTCTGCGGTATAATTTAGTCAACTGGCTAAATTATTAAATTCTAATCCCGTCAAACTCTTTAGAGGGGCAGAATGGCCTCCTCCTGTCTCATTGTAACAATGTAGACTGGCTGAACTGAGTCTTCCTCTCTCTCTCTCTCTCTCTCTCTCTCTCTCTCTCTCTCTCTCTTTGTAACAGCCCCACAGGTGATTTGGGAGAACAACATGTGTTTCGCAGAAGGTGGCCATTGGGTTCATCCAGGCTACTGCTCAATTTATGGCTCGTCTGATTGAGCTGAACATACCTTTCCTGTCTCTTCCCAATAAGCATTGAATCTCACATCAATAAAAGATCAGTTAGTGTCAGACTTCAATATCTTCAATGACCTCGTCTTCACTATTCCCTGGGGATGACGGCACTACAGATCGCATCGTCCTCAATGGAAAGGAACAACCTTATCTCAAACGTAAATGGGAGAACCGTTAATTTTAAAGTATGCTAACCTCACAGCAAATCACCTCCTCTTTTCAGAAATAAAGGCACAGCACATAGCAACACATCGAATCATAGAGATGGACAGCAAGAAACGAGACCCTTCATCTCATTCAAGCCGACCAGATATTCCGAACTAATCCAGTCCCATTTATCAGCATTGTTCTCATATCCCTCGAAACCCTTCCTATTCATAGACCCATGCATTTTGGTGTTGTAATTAGACCAGCCTCAATCACTTCTTTTCGCAACTCAGTCCATTAAACTGAGATTGTGCATGACATTGATAAATCCCTTTCTGTCGTACTGTGTGCAGTTCCGTTTTAGGAAGACACTGACCAGGACGTTGCCGGGAACACCTCACCTTCTGTTTCGGGAGCCTACAAACACACGGCATGTACATTCACTAATTTGCAAATCTCCCCTTCCCTACCCAGATCGCAGATCCCACCCTCTGACTCAGATCCACCCTCTCGAGGGGTCCTACCTGTCCATCTTCCTTCCCACCTATCCACCCCACGCTCCCCAACGATCACTATCACCTCCCACCTTCGCCCACCTATCGCCTACCTTTCCACCATTCTCACTCCCACCACTTATTTTCTGTCATGCCCCTTCACCCTCTCCAGTCCTGAAGAAAGGTCCCACCTGAAACGTCAACTCTCTTGCTCCTCCGATGCTGCCTAACCTGTTGTACCTGTTCCACCGTCATGCTTTTAATCCAGCAGTCTCCATTGCCTCCTAGGTACAATTCTCTGTTAACATATCCATGCAGTTTATCTGTTATAACCCCCCCCCCTCCCCCCCCCGTTGTCTTAGGCACATTTTCTCCTCAGATCATGGACTATAAACGTTCTCTCAATATATTATTACTATTGTAATACCTGAGCAGTAGTTACAGGATGGATGTTCCCATTTATAAAGATTGGAGCATATTTATTTTGCAGTAAAGTCTGTCATTACTCCCATATCCAAGGCATCCAGAATGTGTACATTTTTAATTATTTTAAATTTTAATAAATAGTATTGAACTGAAAGGTGTTGGCTGGAGATATTTGTTCAGCGACTGTGATTGATGTCAGTCTCTATGGATCCTAAATGTGTCACTATGAGGGTTTGCCACTTCTTTTAAGTGGGAACTTGGTTCAATGTGCTATCCCAGAGTATGAGCCAGAGGAGCACTGACAATTCTAATAGGGATCCCCAAATCATGACTAATGGGGATCAGCAGCTACAGAGAGAGAGTGAGGAGAGATCAGTATCTGAGTACATTGGACTGGAATGTTCCAACAATGGGTCAATAACTGAGAATGATACACTGGAATGTTCGAACATTGCATCAGAATCTGTAAACATTACAGATTGTGGGCGGCACGGTGGCACAGTGGTTAGCACTGCTGCCTCACAGCGCCTGAGACCCGGGTTCAATTCCCGCCTCAGGCGACTGACTGTGTGGAGTTTGCACGTTCTCCCCGTGTCTGCGTGGGTTTCCTCCGGGTGCTCCGGTTTCCTCCCACAGTCCAAAGATGTGCAGGTCAGGTGAATTGGCCATGCTAAATTGCCCGTAGTGTTAGGTAAGGGGTAAAT
>NC_057717.1:40458909-40464556 GCF_004010195.1 Chiloscyllium plagiosum
CTGTTACATGAAAGTTACCGACAATTTAACAGCAGAAAACTGACTGCTATCCGTGTCTTGCTGCACAAGGATATAGATTGCTTCAACAACTGAGAGGGGAACAAATGTTCTGATCATTGTGTGATCTTCAGTGACCATCCCCACTTCTGATCTTATGTTGAGGAAAGGACATTATTAAAGCAGCTGGGGATATTTCTGCTGAGGAAGCTAACTAAAGGATCTGCTGAAGAGATGTCCAAGGACTGAGAGGATTGTCGGCCACCGACCACAAACACGTTTCTTTGTTGTCTGAAAGACCCCAACCAATGGGGAGATTACATCTAATTTCCATGAAGCTCAAATAAGTAGGTGGTCCCGATGACTTCCTCAGTCAAATATTGCTTTGATATCAAGGCCACTCACTCTTTCCCTGAGCCCCTGTAATCAACTCTTATTCATACAATTACGTATGGTGTGTGTGTGTGGAAGGAGTGTTTTCTTCTCACAGAGGATCATCAATGGCAGGAATTACGTGTACTGGAGAGTGAGGTGAGTTACATCGCTGAAAGTATTTAAAGAGAAGGTAGATGGATTTTTGACCTGTCAGAGAGCTGAGGGGTGTGAAGAATTGGGCATTGAAGAGGAGTTATTGCTATCAGAATATCAGCAATAATCGTGTGCGGTGGCTGAATCGTCCGAATTACCTGATCCGGTTGCTAATGTTCTCATATTCTGTAATTACAAATCTAATAGTTGTAATTTTCCTGAAAGTTCGGTTATTAAATCTTGCAGTCAAAGAGAGCAAAGTATTTCGTGAATCACCTCTGGATGAGTTACGGGTTTGTATTCACCGTGAAGCTTGGTCGACAACATGGCCAACAAATGAAGCACAGGTTGCTGAGAGAAGATAGTCTGCAAAGAGACCAGAGGCGTCCTTCGAACCTAGCCTGGATTGACCAGTGACATTTCCAACCCACAGCAAACTATGTGTGACAGTCTTGTGGGACTGAATGAGATTCTGTGTTACTGTGTAACAGATACTTCGAGCAGGTTGCTCCCATCAGCTCCTGTTCAGGACGTTTGAGAGGCTGAATGGAACAGAGGAGCAAAGCACTGAGGAGCCGAAATTGCTCATTAGTCACGTTGTACCTGCTCCACCACGCACTAAGGACTTGGCTGATCTGATTGAGGTCTCAGCAGCACTTTTTTTGTCTGAATACCGTTCTCCCACATTCACTTGTCTATCAAGTGTTTCACAAACATACCTATAAATAAATACAAACATCTAGGCACGAGGAACGTCTGGGTCAGGGAATTCCCACTTGAACAGCCCTTTGAGACTTTCTTATTTGTGTTCCGAACAATGTTGTAGTATCACTGTTTCCATTTCCAGTCCCACTCCTACACAGGTTACAACAAATTTTAAATGAAACCAGTTTAGTGATGTGGCCAATGATATAGCTCTCAGCCCGGGTCATTTTATAAAAAAAATGTGAGACGCAGAAAATGGAACTCATTTGAAAAAACGAAAATGATAGAGTCTCGCAAATGTTATTCTGTGTTTGAAATAATTCTGCGCACACAAGCTGCAAGTAATGAGATTTCTTTCTGGAACAGTGGGATTTGGCTGAACTCTCTTTTAGAGATTCCAATGAATACTCGTCATGAATCCTTCACAAGTGGTAAAGATAACTCAGGGATGTTATAGACTCACACTTTGCTATCAGGAGGAACAAAGTAAGAGAGAGGGATCAATCGGCTGCTGATTCTCAGGAAGGAAAATTTCTCTCACTCTCTCTGTTTAACCATGCAATAATGTCAACAGAACAACAAACAGAACAATATACGATCTCCTGGAATATTCTCTGGAAACGATGATAATGGACTATATGCAGGTGCATCATTGCTGTTGTTGTACACTGTGTCTTTCATTAGTTAAAAAAAAGTTCAGCTTTACAATTTGATAGCATGTTTATATGTGTTTGCGTAATTTCTACATATTGGTCGATGTCTTCATAATGTGTTAATGTCAATGTATCTTTTATTTCAAATTGGTTCTCTAGCTGTAATCTCCTTAACAAGAGAACAGATGCTTCCAGCTGAAAGATCTTTCTGATAATCATGTATTGTTCAACAAGATTTCTCATCGATGATCAAAACTGATAATCGTCCATAACAAGGGCCATTCATTCGGTAATGACAAAATGGAAATGTCTTTGAAAATCTTTTAAAGTAATTTTTTTAGTCTAGTGAATCAAAACTGTACAAAACTGTGGTCTCAGGAATGCCATGTAACGCTAGCAGTAAAACATTCCTCATAAAACCTGATACCTTTTTGCAGAAACAGCACCATTCCACTTATGTCCTAAATGACTTGCTTCATATGCAGACTGACATCGCATGATTCATGTACGAAGAACACGGAAACTGCATGTATGACGGAGTACCACAATCTTTCTTCATTTAAATTAATTACCACTGACTTTTCCTTCCGGCCAAAATGGACAATTCACATTATGTTATTTCTGCTGAAGGTTTGCTCACTAACGTTCCCTGTCACTTTGCAGAGTCAATACCTCCATTTGACGGCACATTGAATGATTATTTTGATGTGCGAGCTAATTGAGCTCCAATTCATTCTGGCCGCTTCCTCCATATTTTTGATAAGGATTATTGATCATTGACGTCTCCACGGTAATCTCTGAGGTACTCCACCGGTAACAGCTTTGAAACATCAAAACAAACATTTAACTCTACTGTCTATTTCCTGTTTATGGCAGCTTCCCTGTTCCTGTGTAGCAGCTCAGCCAGTTTGAACGTTCTTCTCCTGGCCAGTGTAATGTGCTGAGCAAACTGAATTACTTCATTCTATATTCCTGTGTAATTCCTTCGAGGGGTATAATAGTCTCCTCCCGTCTCATTGTAATGATCCTGTGTGGCTGAATGGGATGGTTCCCTACCCTGTAAGTGCATCGAGGGTAGATTGAGAGAACAGCACATCGGGTAGGGGCAGCAGTTGGCCATTCGGCGGCACAATTCAGAATGTTCATGGCTAATCGAATTGTATCTGACCCTCCGATTTTGTCTGAAAATCGGATTGTGTCTGACCATCCGTCTCCTTTCTGTTCCCAATAAACATAGACTGACCTGTCCAACAAATATCAATCGAGCTTAGCCTTGAATATCTTCAATATCTGAGTCTCCACTGATCCCTGAAGATGTTGACATCACTGATTGCATAAGACGAAAGTGGAAGTGACATCCTTATTTCATTGCAGAGCCCGTTAGGTTAAGACTATGTTAACCTAACATCAAATCTCCATCTCTTTTGAGACATAAGGAGACAATAATTAGGAATAGACATAAACGATTCCACCCTTCAAACCTGTCCCACATTCCCAGTGACTCTTCCCAATCAAATATATGTCAAACCCAGCCTCTGCTGCTGTCTCAGGAAGAGAATACCCGAGAGCGCAACACCATACGAGCATTAAATAAAGAAGCTGAAATAGGCCATTCGGCCCATCGAGTCCAAAATTCCTTTCAATAATTTCTTATATGTTCCTCAGCATACCCGAATGTCTTTTCCAAGTCCAGCATTACTAACACTCAGATTTCACAGAATCTTATGCTTGAATGTTGCAAATAGCAAGAAGAAGCAAACATTGTTGTGCGATCTACCTAAACCAAAACTGGCGTGCTAATATTCTGCATCATATGCTCTGGAAATTACATATGCAAATACATGCCAGGGGAAGCAATGGCCCAGTGGTGTTACCGCTGTACTCTTAACCCCGGAACACAGGTAATGTTTTGGGGACCCGGGTTCGAATCATGCCATGTCAGATGGTGGAATTTGAATTCAACAAATATTGGAATCAAAGGTCTATGATGGTCTACAATGGATATTGTTGGAATAACTCGTCTGGTTCACTAATGCCGTTTAGCTAACGAAACTGCTTTCCTTATCTGATCTCGCCGACATGTGACTCCACCGACAGCAATCCGGAGAACTCTTAACTGCCCTCTGACATGGGTAATATGTGTTGGTTACCCAGTGATGCGCCCATCCTGTGAATGCGCAAAATGCAATTGTTGATGCTATAGTAATAATGGATTTTCTGGGATATATCTGGTCAGGAACAGCAGATTTATAGAAATAGTGCAATGCCTGAAAAATGCGTCAATTTCCTTAAGGTAAAAACGCCGACGAGTGAGACAGTGACTGAACGATGGTTAACATAACAAATTAAAGATTACATTAATCACAGAAAGTGACAGCAGAAGAATTCCCGACATTGGTGAAACCTGTGAATTCTTGGAAGTTGACGATCCAGAAAAGGAGAGCCATGAAACTGATAAGTAAACCAAAAAATAAAACATGCATGCAAGCAAACAGTAAAACAAAGACTGCGTAAATCTGCAGTCGATACAACAAAGAAAGCAAAGTAAAAGCAAGGTCAAGCGTGGAAATATGTAATCGTGAGAGGAGAGTTTATTGTGGACAACAGGGAAATGGTCAAGAAAATAACTAGTTACTTTGCATCTGTCATCATGAGAGAGATCACGAAAATCTCTGAGAAATACCAATTGACCATAAAGTATTTGTGGAACTAAAGTCAACTTATATCGGTAACAAGGTAGTACTTGGAAATGTAGCCCAATCTGAGAAAGGTTATACTAATCACAGAGGAAGTGCAATGGCCACCGTCCGGACTAATCCCTCAGATGGAACCTCAACGTGTGCTCACCAGAGTTTCAAATAATAAGAGGTGACCGCAATGAAATTTGGAAAATTCACTAAACATATGGCAAGTTGTAAATAAACAGGCTTTGTTTCCCCTGGCTATCTACTCTACATTTAAGGCAAATAATGACAGAATAAAGGACAGGCCGTTTAAGAATGCAATGAGGAGCAGAGTCTTCACTCAAAGGGGGGTGACTAAAAAAGATACATGGAAACCTGCTGCCAGGGTAAGATTAGGCAGGATGTCCAGATATTTCCTGAAGAAGGGCTGATGTCCGAAACGTCAATTTCCTGCTCCTTGGATGCTGCCTGACCTGCTGTGCTTTTCCAGCAACACATTTTTCAGCTATTCTATAACTGCAGCAAGCAGAAAAGATTAACCAGGGATCGGGTAGGACCCATTAGTTACTTGCCAAGTTGCATCCAATTCAAACTTGTTACAGGAGATGGAGGGTCGTGGTAGAAGGCTAGTTGTGTAACTGGAGACCAGTGTTCAATGGTGCCCCTTTGGGATCAGTGGTGTGTCCGTTATCTTTAATTCGGAGGTGCCAGTGTTGGGACTGGGATGGAAAAAGTTAAAAATCACCAGGTTATAATCCAGCAGTTTTATTCAGAGGCACGAAATTTCAAATCGCTCAATCACTTGATGAAGAAGCAGCGCTTCGAAAGCTCGTGCCTCCGAATTAACCTGTTGGACTAAAAGCTGGTGTTGTATGATCATTAAACGTATCATTTGTGACATTTATAAACGCTGTAGATATGAATGGGGATGAAGGGGAAGTATCATATATAAGTTAGTGTTTGATACAAAGATTGGCTGTGTTTTTGGCAGTAGGCGGAAGCTCGTATGTTACAGGAAGGTACAAAGAGAATGGTCAGTTGGGCAGATCAATAGCAGATGGAATGTAACCCTGATAAATA
>NC_057717.1:40464929-40467936 GCF_004010195.1 Chiloscyllium plagiosum
CAAGTCCCTCCTCCGTACCTTTTATCTTAGCCTGCTGGACGCACTTTCCTCATTCCTGAAGAAGGGATTATGCCTGAAACGTCGATTCTCCTGCTGAGGAGATTCACCAGGATGTTCCATGGGATGGCTCATTTCAGCTATGAAGAGAGTCCTGATAAGCTTGGTCTGTTTACTTTGGAGCAGAGAAGGCTGAGGGGGCCATGATTCAAAAGGAAATGATTACGAGGGACATGGACCAGGGTGGACAGACAGCCGCTGTTCTTTTAAGACAGAGACAAGAAAAAGGTGGAGCACACTTTTAAAGTGAAGGGTTTGCAGTTTAGAAAGGTTTTGAGGACTGTATATCACTCATAGAGTTTTAGGGATTGAAATGTACTTCCGAAGAGGGGAGTTGTCACGGGGAACATCACAACCGTTAAAAAGTACTTGGACGAGCAGTTGCCATTGTCATAGCATTCCCGGTTATGGGCCTTGTGAAGCAACGGAGGACAAATGCTGAAAGTGCTGGATTTCTGACTGTCCAGAGTCTATGCTTCTGTGATCGGATTGTGTGGAAGGTCAATCATTGAGTAGATTAAGACAGGAATTGATGGGTTTCAGAACAGTATAATCACAAGGGTAATAAGAGTGAACCTGAAAAGGCTTCAATACGTCTGTCAATGGCACAATTTGGGGAAAACTGTGAAGCTTTTTTACAGTTTGAAACCAGAGAATGGAGAATTGAGAACAGGGAACTGGCAGAACTATGAAGCAAGTGTCTTATTTATGTCTTCACAGAGGAAAAAAAAACAATAAATCTCTCAGAAATACTAGGAAACTTTAGTCTGGGAAGAAAAAAATAATGGAATGAAATTAGCAAATATACATTTTAGAGAAAGTATTGCGACTGAATGTAATGAACATCGACAACGTGAAAAGATTATTATCAAATGGGAATCATATTTGAGAAACAGATTTTTAGCCAAACCTTGGAAAACCAATCAATGCAATACAATTGCATTTTCAGAATAATTTTTCATAAAGCCTCAAGTGCAGTATGCAAACTCGAAACTTATGGGACTGTGGTTAATATAAGGGCATTGTTTTAAAATGAAAAAGCTAACAGGAAACAGTGAGTTGGAATAAAGTTCTTTTTTAAATTGGAAGTCTCGGGGGATATAGCTGAAACCGGGACTTTGGCCCCAGCTATCCCAAATATACATCAAACCTTTGTTACAGGGAATCAAATGCAATGTTTCCAAGCCTGCTGATGGTACTAATCGATATTGGATTATGAGTGCGTGAGGAGGATGTAAAAAAAAGCTCATACGTGACTGATACAAGTGGAATGCCCGGACAAATATGTGGCAGAGGAAGACCAATATGGGTAGATGTGATGTTGTGCCCTTTGATGGGAAAAGCAAAACAGCAGCCTTCCATTTGAAAAGGTTGCAAAATGTTACTCTATAAAGGAACATATGCTCTTTTTTGTTTCCTTATGCACTAACCACCGAGATCCATGCAGGGCAGTGAGTTCTGAAGCCAGGAGTAAAGAGTGGAAATGGCATAGGCCCACTGACCTGTGTACATAGACACATCAAGTAGCATCGAAAAGGATCCGGATTTCCCTGTACACCAGTTACTGAAAGCAACGTTGCAGGAACAGGTATCAGTTAGAAAGGAAAGTGGTGTGTTGACCTTCATATCAAGCGTATTTCAGTCCAGAAGAAAGGATGTCTTACTGTATCTGGACAGGGCCTTGGTGAAACCCATATGTCGAACACAGCAGCATTGTGTGCAGGTCAGGTATCATTACATAATAAAGGACAAACCTGACATCGCGGGAGTGCAGCGAATAATGACCAGAATGACCTCTGGGATGACAGGCTTGTTGTGGAAGCAGAGTTTGGGTCGACTGGGTCTGTATTCCATGCAGTTTAGTAAAACGATTGGAGATCTCAGTGAAATATTTAAAACACTGACAGGGAGGTAGAGATGAGGATCAGGGGATATTAATTCCCTGTGCCATTTAAAACAAGGGGCCACTGTATTAGTTACAGTCAGGCAATTTTGCATTAAGGTGAGAATAAATATCTTCACTCAGTGACTGGTGAATGTGGGGAATTCTCTCCCAGATAAGGCTGTCGATGTCAAGCCACAGAATATAAATAGGGATTTCTGCAAATTAAAGATATGGAGAGAGAGAGCAGAATAATGCTTTGGGGGTAGAGTATCAGCCACCTTGACAGGTAATTTCCCAAAATGTGATAGCTGTGATCCTGTGAAATACTGTGTTATTGAAAATCATACAAATCCGGAATGGGGCCTGCAGAAGAAAAAACAGCGTAAGAGGAAAACCGCCAAAAATTTCGCTGAAAATCTAAACAAAACTACTAGCTAGCTGAACACAAATGAAAGCAAAGTCTAATTAAATCTTTAAAACATATCTATTGCAACGAAGCAGTACAATGAATGTAACACTTCAGTGCGACAATCACTGACTGCAGTACTGTTCCTTTCACCAATCCCTTCACCAAAACGCGACCGAAACTACTGACCACGTGATGCCGACGTGGAATTCCAGTCCTCCCCAAGATTCTCCCTTAGTCTGAAAAAATATCCTTCTAAATGTAGGCTACAATTCCCAGTTGCAGGCTAACATTCAAGACTTGCACAGCCGATTAAATTCGTGTTTCAGCTGAACACACTGACTGTGCATTGTACAGACAAGGATCCTAAGGCTAGGTTTTTATGTTCAGGTGTTGCCCCGCATGGAATCGCGTCACAGTGACTGAGAGCTCGCTTTATAAAATTAAGATCGGCAATTCACTAATCGCGTTACAGCCACACAAGTTTGACAAACATGCACGAAAGGAGAACCGTAATGGTGAGCAAAGTCAAAGAACACAAGTGACTGGTACAAGTCAAAGACCCAAGTGACTATATTTCCTGATAATAATCCCATTAAGGGATACGTACGTTGTGTGGGAAAAGTGCTTTGTGGCGATGTTCGGCCATGAACTGAAAT
>NC_057717.1:40468436-40473286 GCF_004010195.1 Chiloscyllium plagiosum
GTGTTGCTGGAAAAGCGCAACAGGTCTGCCTGGAAACCCTCCAAACACAAGGGATGAACTCAGATTTCTCTAGTTTCCTCATTTCCCCTCCCCCACCTTGTCTCAGTCAAATCCCTCGAACTCAGCACCACATTCCTAACCTGCAATCTTCTACCTGACCTCTCCGCCCCCACCCCACTCCGGCATATCAACCTCACCTTGACCTCCCTCCACCTATCGCATTTCCAAAGCCCCTCCCCCAAGTTCCTCCTCCGTACCTTTTATCTTAGCCTGCTGGACACACTTTCCTCATTCTTGAAGAAGGGGTTATGCCTGAAACATCGATTCTCCTGCTGAGGAGATTCACCAGGATGTTCCATGGGATGGCTCATTGCAGCTATGAAGAGAGCCCTGATAAGCTTGGTTTGTTTACTTTGGAGCAGAGAAGGCTGAGGGGACCATGATTCAAAAGGATATGATTACGAGGGACATGGACCAGGGTGGACAGACAGCCACTGTTCTTTTAAGACAGAGACAAGAAAAAGTTGGAGCACACTTTTAAAGTGAAGGGTTTGCAGTTTAGAAAGGTTTTGAGGACTGTATATCACTCATAGAGTTTTAGGGATTGAAATGTACTTCCGAAGAGGGGAGTTGTCACGGGGATCATCACAACCGTTAAAAAGTACTTGGACGAGCAGTTGCCATTGTCATAGCATTCCCGGTTATGGGCCTTGTGAAGGAACGTAGGACAAATGCTGATAATGCTGTATTTCTGACTGTCCAGAGTCTATGCTTCTGTGATTGTATTGTGTGTAAGGTCAATCATTGAGTCGATTAAGACAGGAATTGATGGGTTTCAGAGCAGTATATTCACAATGGTAATAAGAGTGAACCTGTAAAGGCTTCAATACGTATGTCAATGGCACAATTTGGGGAAAACTGTGAAGCTTTCTTACAGTTTGAAACCAGAGAATGGAGAATTGAGAACAGGGAACTGGGAGAACTATGAAGCAAGTGTCTTATTTATGTCTTCACAGAGGAAAACAAAACAATAAATCTCTCAGAAATACTAGGAAACTTTAGTCTGGGAAGAAAAAAATAATGGAATGAAATTAGCAAATACACATTTTAGAGAAAGTATTGCGACTGAATGTAATGAACATCGACAACGTGAAAAGATTATTATCAAATGGGAATCATATTTGAGAAACAGATTTTTAGCCAAACCTTGGAAAACCAATCAATGCAATACAATTGCATTTTCAGAAAGATTTTTCATAAAGCCTCAATGCAGTATGCAAACTCGAAACTTATGGGACGGTGGTTAATATAAGGGCATTGTTTTAAAATGAAAAAGCTAACAGGAAACAGTGAGTTGGAATAAAGTTCTTTTTTAAATTGGAAGTCTCGGGAGATATAGCTGAAACCGGGACTTTGGCCCTAGCTATCCCAAATATACATCAAATCTTTGTTACAGGGAATCAAATGCAAATGTTTCCAAGCCTGCTGATGGTACTAATCGATATCGGATTATGAGTGCGTGAGGAGGATGTAAAACAAAAAGCTCATACGTGACTGATACAAGTGGAATGCCCGGACAAATATGTGGCAGAGGAACACCAATATGGGTAGATGTGATGTTGTGCCCTTTGATGGGAAAAGCAAAACAGCAGCCTTCCATTTGAAAAGGTTGCAAAATGTTACTCTATAAAGGAACATATGCTCTTTTTTTGTTTCCTTATGCACTAACCACCGAGATCCATGCAGGGCAGTGAGTTCTGAAGCCAGGAGTAAAGAGTGGAAATGGCATAGGCCCACTGACCTGTGTACATAGACTCATCAAGTAGGGAGCTTTAACATCGAAAAGGATCCGGATTTCCCTGTTGACCAGTTACTGAAAGCAACATTGCAGGTACAGGTATCAATTCGAAAGGAAAGTGGTGTGTTGACCTTCATATCAAGTGTGTTTCAGTCCAGAAGAAAGGATGTCTTACTGTAGCTGGACAGGGCCTTCGTGAGACCCATATGTCGAACACAGCAGCATTGTGTGCAGGTTAGGTATCATTATATAATAAAGGACAAACCTGACATCGCGGGAGTGCAGCGAATAATGACCAGAATGACCTCTGGGATGACAGGCTTGTTGTGGAAGCAGAGTTTGGGACGACTGGGTCTGTATTCCATGCAGTTTAGTAAAACGAGTGGAGATCTCAGTAAAATATTTAAAACACTGTCAGGGAGGTAGAGATGAGAATCAGGGGATATTAATTCCCTGTGGCATTTAAAACAAGGCGCCACTGTATTAGGTACAGTCAGGCAACTCTGCATTGAGGTGAGAATAAATGTCTTCACTCAGTGAATGGTGAATTTAGGGAATTCTCTCCCAGATAAGGCTGTCGATGTCAAGCCACAGAATATAAATAGGGATTTCTGCAAATTAAAGATATGGAGAGAGAGAGCAGAATAATGCTTTGGGGGTAGAGTATCAGCCATCTTGACAGGTAATTTCCCAAAATATGGTAGCTGTGATCCTGTGAAACACTGTGTTATTGAAAATCATACAAATCCGTAATGGGGCCTGCAGAAGAAAAACAGCGTAAGAGGAAAACCGCCAAAAATTTCGCTGAAAATCTAAACAAAAATACTAGCTAGCTGAACACAAATGAAAGCAAAGTCTAATTAAATCTTTAAAACATATATATTGCAATGAAGCAGTACAATGAATGTAACACTTCAGTACGACAATCACTGACTTCAGTACTGTTACTTTCACCAATCCCTTCACCAGAACGCGAGCGAAACTACTGACCACGTGATGCCGACGTGGAATTCCAGTCCTACCCAAGATTCTCCCTTAGTCTGAAAAAAAATCCTTCTAAATGTAGGCTACAATTCCCAGTTGCAGGCTAACGTTCAAGACTTGCACAGCCGATTAAATCGTGTTTCAGCTGAACACACTGAATGTGCATTGAACAGACAAGGATCCTAAGGCTAGGTTTTTATGTTCAGGTGTTGCCTCGCATGGAATCGCGTCACTGTGAATGAGAGCTCGCTTTATAAAATTAAGATCGGCAATTCACTAATCGCGTTACAGCCACACAAGTTTGACAAACATGCGCTCAAGGAGAATCGTAATGGTGAGCAAAGTCAAAGGACACAAGTGACTGGTACAAGTCAAAGACCCAAGTGACGATATTTCCTGATAATAATCCCATTAAGGGATACGTACGTTGTGTGGGAAAAGTGCTTTGTGGCGATGTTTGGAATTTGGTAGGCTGAATGTGTTGGATGGTGAAAGTGAGGAATGCAGAGGCTGGAGATCAGAGTCAAGGTTAGAGTGGTGCTGGAAAAGCAACACAGGTCAGGCAGCATCCGAGGAGCAGGACAATCGACGTTTCGGGCAAAAGCCCTTTATCAGCCCTTAATCACCATTCCTGATAAAGGGTTTTTGCCCAAAACACCGATTTTCCTGCTCCTCACATACTGCCTCACTTGTTGAGCTTTTCCAGCACCACTCTAATCTCAATGTGTTGTATGGCCGATACATTTCCCGATGTTTCTGTGCAGTCTGTCGAAAAGCTCTGTAAATGCTGCCCCAAACTCTCAAATATTAGGAAGGAGGTATCTGCAGTGTCGGCAGGATTGTGTTTCCCGTTCCTGTTTCCAATACCGAGGCTGGGTCCTGGTGTTCTGTCCAGGTTTATCCTTTGAGAACTCGGTGCAGTTTGATAAAACAGATGTTCTTGCTTGGCTGTTTCAGAGACCATTGAAGGGTTTATCTGTGTGTCTGGAATCGCTTTTCTCCCAGACCAGGAAAGCACGGGAGATTTGCTTCCTGAAAGTACATTGTGCAAGCAAATTGGAATTTACAATCTGCATTGGTTTCAAGACTGACAGCAGATTTTATACCATGATATTTTATTAGTTGGTCATTAACGTTCAACACCTACCGCAGCATTATCCTGGTCTGGGTTAGGAAACCAGTGACATTAACATCTCGACATGGGCACATTGTGGAAACCTCATTGTGCAGGTTTTATTGGTGCTGCTTGACAGTATCAAAAAAATAACTTCTTCCAATTTGAATATCGTGATGAGACAGAGAGGGTGGCAATTGTTCATATTATTTATATTCTCCTCTTAGGGGACTGTACATAACTAAGGAATTTTCCACTTTGTCAGGGAGATGTCAGATTTGGAGCTAGAATGAACCAGCATCCCCATGGACGCAGCTTGTTGTGCAGTAAAGTCTTCATCCTCTTGCAGGAATGGTGTCAGGCGCCATTGCTTTTGTCGTATCTACTGTGTTTAGCTGTTTGTTCCTGTTGTGTGTAGCCAATCGAATTGTTTGAAGTCTGGCAGCTGTGATTCTGTGGGCATCATAAGGAGAGTAAGGTGGATCATACACTCAACAATTCTGGCCGATGATGGTGCGGGTACTATATCCTTGTCTTTTACACTGATACGCAGGGCTGCTCCATTATTTCAGATGGGGATATTTGCAGTGACCTCTCCTCCAGTGATTTGTTTTTTCGTCCACCGCTATTAATGAGTGAATGTTGTTTAACTGCAGAGCTTTGATCTAAGCTGTTCATCAAGTAGCGGGCAGCGGTGTTTTTTTCTCTCTTTACAGAAAGAGCGGGAGCAGCAGGGGGAAGTGACGAAGACCGGAGGGGCAGCCGAAAAGGAAAGCAGTGAGTATAAATACTCACCCTTCGACGCCAACGGTCACTTTGAGTGCGAGCAGCAGCTAAGGTAAGACAGTTTGTTTTAAAATTACTTACCGGTAGCAGGCAGCGGACAGAAAGAGCGGGAGCAGCAGGGGGAAGTGACGAAGGCCGGAGGGGCAGCCGGGTAGGTTTTTTTCCCTT
>NC_057717.1:40477013-40487799 GCF_004010195.1 Chiloscyllium plagiosum
AATAGATGGGGTACTGGGCTAATGGTCGGATACTTGGTAGTGTGGATGAGCAGAGGGATCTTGGTGTCCATGTACACAGATCTCTGAAAGTTGCCACCCAGGTAAATAGTGCGGTGAAGCAGGCATATGGCGTACTGGCTTTTATTGGTAGAGGAATTGAGTTCCGGAGTACTGAGGTCATGTTGCAGTTGTATAAGACTCTGGTGCGGCCGCATCTGGAGTATTGTGTGCAGTTTTGGTCGCCATACTATAGGAAGGATGTGGAGGCACTGGAACGGGTGCAGAGGAGGTTTACCAGGATGTTGCCTGGTATGGTAGAAAGATCGTATGAGGAAAGGCTGAGGCACTTGGGTTTGTTTTCATTGGAGAAAAGAAGGTTTAGGGGTGACTTGATAGAGGTGTACAAGATGATTAGGGTTTTAGATCGGGTCGACAGTGAGAATCTTTTCCCACGTATGGAGTTAGCTATTACAAGGGGGCATACCTTTAAATTAAGGGCTGTTAGGTATAGGACAGATGTTAGGGGTAGGTTCTTTACTCAGCGAGTCGTGAGTTCATGGAATGCCCTGCCAGTAGCAGTGGTGGACTCTCCCTCATTATGGGCATTTAAGCGGGCATTGGATAGGCATATGGAGGCCAGTGGGCTAGTGTAGGTTTGGTGGGCTCGGATCCGCGCAACATCGAGGGCCGAAGGGCCTGTACTGCGCTGTATTCTTCTATGTTCTATGTTCTATGTTACAGAGAGAGGACACCACCGTAGGAAAGCAAGGATAGAGATGTTACAGAGATAGGAAAGCAAGGCTGGAGATGTTACAGAGAGAGAGGAAAGCAAGGCTGGAGACGTTACAGAGATAGGAAAGCCAGGCTGGAGATGTTACAGAGATCGGAAAGCAAGGCTGGAGGTGGTCAAGAGACAGCGTGGCCTGTGCATGCTAGAAGAGGTTAGTGAGATATATTTAAATTCATTCACAGGATATCGGGAGAGGTGTAGCCGCTGGAGATTAGAAACTGGGAGGAGTGTAGGGGTTGGCGGAATTCACAGTGAAAGATGGGGCTGGAGAATGACATAACGATTGTGGAGATATGGAGGGTTACTGAGATACAGATGGATGCAGCGGCTCGTGGAGATGACAGGGAAAGATGCAGAGATACACGTATTTAATTTAGAAACGGTATCGTGCAATGACTTAACAGAGAAAAAATATTGTAGAAATCTGTGGAATAGACAAGGTACTGGGAGGAACTGAAGGAGTGAGACCTTGGAGTGTCCAATCACAAGAGTCATACAGACAGAAAAGGCCCTTCAATTGACAGTGACAAAAACAAAGAAAGCCCTGCAGACGCTGGAAATCCCTCCTTCCTAACGTCTGGTGGCTAAGGCAAGACTTGGGAGAGGTGTCTTACAGACTGTTCAAGCAACAATGTGACATAAAAAAATCAGACGGTGTCAGATTAAACACTGACACAGAAATCTCCTGCAGACTCCGCTCCCCCAGATTCACAGTGTCAGATCAAACACAGACACGGAAACCTCCTGCTGACTCCCCTCCCCCAGCCTCATGGTGTCAGATCAAACACTGACACGGAAACCTCCTGCTGACTCCCCTCCCTCAGCCTCACGGTGTCAGATTAAACACTGACACGGAAACCTCCTGCTGACTCCCCACCCTCAGCCTCACGGTGTCAGATTAAACACTGACACGTAAACCTCCTGCTGACTTCCCTCCCTCAGCTGATGGATCAATGTCCCTCCACATTAACAACACTTGCAGGGAGCCCTGAGAGAGTGACAGAGCTGGAGAATGTATACTGGTTGGACTATTTCAAAACCACCGCCAAGTCGGGTTCAGTAGCAGCACTGCTGAAATAGATGATCGGGTCAAAAAAGGACATAGCTGCAAGACTGGGTCTGCACTGGGTCTGGTGGGAAGGGGGTGGGGGGGCTGAGAGTGAAAAACCTACTGGCGGCAGACACATTGATCGATTACCTTATTGGGAACGGTGACACCGCACACAGTATTTCTGGGGATATAGTCCCACTTTTACATGTGTATGTGTGTGTGCGTGTACATGCATGAGCGCGCATGTGACAGATACTGTCACCATCGTAAATGGGACAGATTTTGAAGATATCTAGAACTCAGCACTGGCCTGTGTGAGGTGCTTTGGGTCATTACCAAAAGCAGAAGAATTGTACTCCAGCACAATTTTCACTGTCATTGCCTGGCATATGCTCCACTTTACCCTGACCATCAGTCCAGGAGATAAGCCCTTATTCAATGGAGAATACAGGAGCGCCTACCAAGAGCAGCACCAGGTACACCTCAAAATGAGGTGACGTTGCCAAACAGGACCACTGACTCACCAAATAGCATAAACAGCTCGTGACAGACAGATCTAATCAACAAATCAGACCTAATCTCTGCATTCCGATCACATGTTATCAGCATGAATTGTGTGGTAAATCAAACAACTCTCTAGAGGAGCAGGATCCACAAATACCACGTTCCTGAATGATGGAAGCGTTCAGCACAACAATAGAAAAGCTAAGACTGAAACATTCACAGCAATGTTCAGACAGAAGTATCGATGGGATGATCTATTTTAGTCTCCTCCAGATGGCATCTTCAGCTAATTCAATTCATTTTGCGTGGTATCTCCAAGTGGCTGGACGGATGGGGAATGCAAAGGCTGTGGGCCCTTATAACCTTTCATTCAAGTTGTTCCTGCTGGGATACAACACTGGCATATACCTGAAAATGTGGGGAACTATCCAGGTGTGTCCTGTACACACACAGACCAAACATCAGACAATCAGTGACTGCCCCATTGCTCTAATCCCTATCACTAATAAAGTGTTGGATTGGTACTGGAATCTACAGTGGGATCAAGCAGCACTTCCTCAGCACCAACCTGCTCACTGAAATTCAGCTTGGGCTCTGCCAGGGCCGTTCATCCCTTTGGCTCATTGAAGCCTTGGTTTAACGATGTACAACAAGAAAATGCACCGCTGAATTCTAAAGGTAAGGCGGAAGTGACTACACGTTTAACGTAATCATAACTGCACTTATCCAAGTGTCGCATCCAGGATTAACAGCAAAACTGGAGCAAATAGGAATCGTCTGCACTGGCTGAAGTCATACCTGGTACAAAGGAAGGTGGTTGGGGTTGGTGGAGAGTATCCATCTCAGCTCCACAGCAGTGTTGGTGTTTGAGTAAGCCCGTAGATCAAAAATGGAAAGATAAGGCATCATACTCCTACGGGATGATAGGGCTGCTCTCTCGTTAGAGAGGACTGTTGGTAGTTTAACTGTACAGTCATCACGCCTCAAGTAAGGGAGAGTTTGAGTAGGACAGTCCTTTAGTCATCCCAGTCAGTGAAGGAAATGAACCCACACTACTGGCATTAATAATTAGCTGTTTTACTGATTGAGCTAACCGAGTCCTTGCTCAGCTCCTTGGGGAAGATACTGTAACATTATTCTGTTCAGATATGTTGATAGACACCTCTGGAACAGGTGGAACTAGAACCAAGCCTCCTAACCTCGAGAGAGGGACAGTATCAGTGAGCTATAAGAGTGCTCTCTGCCCGAGGCCCAATCATAAATGACCCTCCCTATACATTAAAGTCACAAGTGGGGATACTTGCCAATGATTGGACAATGTTCAGAACATTTCGTGATTTACTCAGATACTGAAGCAATCCTTATCCAAATGTAACAACGACCTGTAAATATGCAGGCGTGTGCTTAACAGTGACAAGGACCACTTCCATTACACACGTGCCAGACAACAATTACCTCTAACAATACAGAACTGAACCATATCTTCTAACGGTCAATGCCACCACATTCACTGAACACCCACCGAGCAATATCCCGGGGATTACTGTAAACCAGAACTGGAATTTCATTCCCCATTCCTGTGAAGGGCTTATGGTAAAATATCGATTCTCCTGTCCCTCAAATGCTGCTTGACCTGTTGTGCTTTTCCAGCGAAACACTTTTCGTCGTATGTAAATTAAAAGGCTACAAGATTGTGTCAGGAGCTAGGAACCCTGCATACGTACGGTGGCACAGTAGTTAGCAATGTTGCTTCACAACGCCAGAGACCCGGGTTCAATTCCTGTCTCGGGTAACTGTCTGTGTGGAGTTTGCACATTCTCCCCGTGTCTGCGTGGGTTTGCTCCGATTTCCTCCCACAGTCGAAAGATGTGCAGGTTAGGTGAATTGGCCATACTAAATTGCCTGTAGTGTTAGGTGAAGGGATAAATGTAGGGGACCGGGTCTGGGTGGTTTCCTCTTCGGAGGGTCGGTGTGGACTTGTTGGGCCAAAAGGCCTGTTTCCACACTGAAATGTAATCTAATCTAATAATTTACCTCACGATTTCTGCAAGCCTCTCCCCTATCTATTAGATACACTATGAATGTGTGTGTGATGAAATACCCCCCCCCCCCCACCATTTGCCTGTGTGAGTGCAGCTCCACTCCTCATCCACTGACACTCAGTAGTAGCAATACCTGCTATCTACACGGTGCTCTGCAGAAATTTACCGAGGCTCCTTACAACGTACCTCCGAAGCCACAACCATCAAGATGGACAAGGGAAGCAGATATACGAGAGCCCCACTATGTTCCGATTCCGATCCAAGCCACCCACCATCCTGATTGGGAAATATATTGCTGTTCCTTCAGTGTCACTGGTTCAATTTCCTCCTGAATGGTATTGGAAGTCGGATTACAACACATGGACTGCAGTGTGTCAGTGCAGCAGCTCACTACCACCTTCTCAAGGGCAACCAGGGACGGACAATCAATATTGGCCCAATCATATTCTATGAACAAATTCAAATGAAAAATATTGTCCAAACATGCCCAGTGCTGGACACTGTGCTTTGGGTTTTGTGAGTTCAGGCTGGTTGAGTTCAGTCCGTAACTTGCTTGTTGTGAACAGCTGAAGGGTTAATCTGTCATTTTTTTCAGAGGCATGGCCTTCATACCGAGCATCACACAGACATTGACACCCATCACTGAGCTCTGAGATAGACGTAAGCAATTCAAAATGTACTCATATCTGACTAACATGTTTAAACACACAGTGAAGTTGTTACCACATAAGGGATTATGAGTGAATATTACCAGGGAGAAGGTGAGGACTGCAGATGCTGAAGATCAGAGTAAACAAATGTTGTTCTGAAAACGCACAGCCGTTCAGGCAGCATCTGGGGAGCAGGATAGTCGACTATTAGTTCACAACATTAATTCAAAGGGAAAATAATTGTATATTTTCAAAGTCCTTGCACTTAATAATAACTTGGTCTTGGATGTGGAAATGAGACTCATCATTTCAATGCTCCATCTTGTGAGTTGTGCACTTTTTTCATCATATTGTTACGAAAATGAACTGAATAAAGGGAGGAATTTGTGTTTATTGGATAATCTAAAAGTTGGTATTATGAAAGGATGTCGGATCTTCAGTAAAGCTACTTTGCTGTTAATGGTTTGAACAATGCTGCAAACATTTACACAGAGATTTCCAGCTCAAGTCACACACAAGGACGTTGGGCTGAGCTGATGACGGCCATCATTGGAGCTGCACAATTCTGTTTGAATACTGACATTGTGGAGCTAACATACACTGTATATGGTATATGAGGAATTGAATGCAAGATGCCATGTGCTACAGGAACCCTTCACCTTTATAACACCTTCATTCAGAATCGGGTCCAAGGTACAGAATTGCACAGTTTAGATGGCACACCAGAAGGGATATACTTGCAAGACATGGTTGTTTCCAGGTCATTTTTACAACTGTTGAACTGCGTCTGGACCAGCGCCATGTGCTAGTCCATTGACCAGTCTGCCCCACACATATCTCCCTGTTGTTCAGGTATGTCTCTAACCAGTCTATTGCGAAGGATTGTGTGAATAACTGCCCAGCTCCAGTTTGGAAGCTCTCTGGACAGAATTTGGAGATGGTCAGTGTATTGGAGGTCGTGGTGTGGGCCAGTAAAACTGTGTCTGAATGTAGGTTGTTTCTCAATGTCATTTCCAATAGCTTTGCTGCCTGCAAGATGGTGTGTTCACTGAACTGAACATGAATCAGCTGTTTACTGGAGTCACCGAATTGTGTAATCGTTAGGTGTGCGCTCTGGTAAATCAATTATTGTTCACTTCAATTGCTTTCAACTGAATAACAATGATGTTTGGTTTATTTTAAAATATGTAAGAAATAAAGTGATATTAACTCTTCATTATACAGAATATAAAAGTGACCTGTTGTATATTTCCCACAGACTAATCAAGCAACAATCAGATATTGTTTAGAAAGCAAGATTATTTGAACAGGACTCTGTCCCAGGCAAAATCACCATTCTCTCTGGTAAGTTCTGTCCCACTGAAAGGACACAGCCAGGCAGAAGAGGGCAGCTCATTGGCATATAGTCAATATAGGGCGGCATGGTAGCTCAATGGTTAGCACTGCTACCTCACAGCACCAGGGACCCAGGTTTGATTACAGCCTTGGGCAACTGCCTGTGTGGAGTTTGCACATTCTCCCTGTCTGCGTGGGTTTGCTCCCACAGTACAAAGAAATGCAGCTCAGATGATTTGGCCATGGTAGTGGGTTGCTCTTCGGAGGGTTGGTGTGAACTGGCTGGGCCGAAGGGTCTGTTCCCACGCTGTTCGGAATCTAATCTAATCATAGTGCTCAGCATTGATGCCGGATCTTGTGGCTGCGAGACTGCTCTGTGGCAGGTTTTGGAGAACCAATAAAAGGGAAATATATAATTGGCCACATCATCACCGACCTGCCTACTGCAGATACAACTCTCCATTCATATGTCAGTAACAATGTTCACAGTACAGTCCTTATGGGGAGCAAGGGCTATATTCACATTTTGCAGACTATCACTATGATAGGTACTGAATGGTACAGTCTTTAAACAGATTCAGCAACTAATGAGGATGAATCGATGAGGTACAATGGCCCATCGACAGCAGCACAATCATATTCTGTACAACTCATACAGTGACATACCTCCCACTGTACAGCAACCATCACGGCTCGACATACCTCCCACTGTACAGTAACCATCACGGCCCGACATACCTCCCACTGTACAGTAACCATCACGGTCTGACATACTTCCCACTGTACAGTAACCATCACAGTCCGACATACCTCCCACTGTACAGTAACCATCACGGCCCGACATATCTCCCACTGTACAGTACCATCACGGTCTGACATACCCCCCACTGTACAGTAACCATCACGACCCGACATATCTCCCACTGTACAGTAACCATCACGGCCCGACATATCTCCCACTGTACAGTAACCATCACGGTCTGACATACCTCCCACTGCACAGTAACCATCACGGTCTGACATACCTCCCACTGTACTATAACCATCACGGCCCGACATATCTCCCACTGTACAGTATCCATCACAGACGGACATACCTCCCACTGTGCAGTAACCGTCACAGCCGGACATACCTCCGACTGTCTAGTAACGATCACGGACTACCAGAGGATGTGGTGGAGGCTGGTACAATTGCAACATTTAAGAGGCATTTGAACGGGTATATGGATAGGAAGGGTGTGGAGGGAAACGGGCCGGGTGCTGGCAGGTGGGACTAGATTGGGTTGGGATATCTGGTCGGCATGGACGGGTTGGACCGAATGGTCTGTTTCCATGCTGTACATCTCTATGACTCTATGTAAAGTAGCCATCACGCACCATACCTCCCACTGCACAGTAACCGTCACAGCCCGACATACCTCCCACTGTACAGTAACTATCACGGCCCGACATACCACCCACTGTACAGTAACCATCACAACCCGACATTCCTC
Organism: Chiloscyllium plagiosum; assembly: GCF_004010195.1. Classification (NCBI taxonomy): domain Eukaryota; kingdom Metazoa; phylum Chordata; class Chondrichthyes; order Orectolobiformes; family Hemiscylliidae; genus Chiloscyllium; species Chiloscyllium plagiosum. Next base: position 40,484,879 of record NC_057717.1, read on the forward strand.
CCACTGTACAGTAACCATCACGGCCCGACAAACCTCCCAAGTACAGTAACCATCACGGCCCGACATACCTTCCACTGTACAGTAATCATCACGGCACAACACACCTCCCACTATACAGTAACTGTCACGGCCCGACATACCTCCCACTGTACAGTAACCGTCACAGCCCGACATACCTCCTACTGTACAGTAACTGGCACGGCCCAACATACCTCCCACTGTACAATAACCGTCACGGCCCGACATACCTCCAACTGTACAGTAACCGTCACGGACCGACATACCTCCCACTGTACAGTAACCATCATACCCCGACGTACCTTCCACTGTACAGTAACCATCACGGCCCGACATACCTCCCACTGTACAGTAACCATCACGGCCTGACATACCTCCCACTGTACAGTAACCATCACTTCCCGACATACCTCCCACTGTACAATACCCATCACACCCCGACATACCTCCCACTGTACAGTAACCATCACCGCCCGACATACCTCCCACTGTAAAGAAACCATCACGGCCCGACATACCTCCCACTGTACAGTAACCATCACGGCCCGAAATACCTCCCATTATACAGTAACCATCACGGCTCGACATACCTCCCACTGTACAGTAACCTTCACGGCCTGACATATCTCCCACTGTACAGTAACCATCACCGCCCGACATACCTCCCAATGTAGAGTCACCATCATGGTCTGACATACCTCTCACTGTACAGTAACTATCTCGGTCCAACATATCTCCCACTCTACGGTAACTGGGTCAGTGATGACTGCAGAAGGAGATTCTGGGAGCAGCAACAGCCCGACCTAGAGAGGAGGGACCACCTAGACAAACACTTACTGCCTTCAACTCCAAAACGGGACGACTTGTATTCCGACAGCACAAGCAGCAAGTGATGGAAAGCGCTCAGATTCCACTATCAATGGTTCAGATCTATCTTGCAGTCCTGCCACATGTAGTTATAAAAGATAGCGGACAATGAAAGAGACCACTGGAGGAGGAGGCTGCTGCTCTCCAACAATGAAATCCCCAATTATTGGGGAGCCCAGCACATCAGGAATAACATAAAGCTGCTGCATTTGTAAGACCTTTCAGCCAGGCGGGTTGAGCAGATGATCGATTTCATCCTCCTTCAGTAGGCCCCAGCATCACTGACCCCAATCTTCAAACAATTCGAATCACTCCACACAATGTCAAGAAATGGCTGGAGACAGTGTATACTGTGATTTAACTCCTGAGATTGCCACATCTCTAACCAAGCTGTTCCATTCCAGCAAGAACATTGACACCTACCAACAATGTGATAAACTGCCCGAGTGTGTCCTGTGAACAAAACGCAGGGGGAGGGGTATTTGAAATGTTGGCAACAGGGCGGTGGGTTGATTTTCGGGTGTTCTGGAGTTATTTTGTGAAGCGTCTGTGAGAAGGCGCCCAGTCTCCTCATCTCTTGTACATTGGGGACACTGGATACCTTATCGCAGAGCACTTTAGAGAACATCTCCGGACACCTGCACCAGTCAACCTCCCCACCACCCCTCCCAAAACCCTTTGGGTAGAATTCCAACCTGTGCGGTCAAGCCCCAATGGATTTCTAAACCATCGACTAAACCACTAGAGTACAACAACATGCTTACAGAGGTTACAAAGTTAAGGAGGAACGTTGGGACTGGAGAAAAATACCAAAATAGGGAGGGTTTAAGATTGAAGGATTCTGCAGAAAAACGTTACAGGGTTAAGGGCAGGATTCTTGACAGTATGGAGTAACAGAAAAATCTTGGGGTCAACGTCCAGAGATCCTTTAAAGTTGCCAGACGAGTTGTTAGGGTTGTTAAGAAAGCCAATGATGTGTCAGCTTTTGTATGCAGGGGGATTGAGTTTAAGAGCTGTCAGATTATGCTGCGGCTCGATATAGCCTGTGGTTAGACTACAATTGGAATATTGTGTTCAGTTCTGGTTGCCTCATTACAAGAAACACGTGGAAGCTTTAGAGAGGGTGCAGAGGAGATTTATCACGATGCTGCCTGGACTGGACCATAGAACAGAAAGAATACAGCGCAGTACAGGCCCTTCGGCCCTTGACGTTGCGCAGATCCAAGCCCACCAAACCTACACTAGCCCACTATACTCCATATGCTTATCCAATGCCCGCTTAAATGCCCATAATGAGGGAGAGTCCACCACTGCTACTGGCAGGGCATTCCATGAACTCACGACTCGCTGAGTAAAGAACCTACCCCTAACATCTGTCCTATACCTAACCCCCCTTAATTTAAAGCTTTGCCCCCTTGTAATAGCTGACTCCATACTTGGAAGAAGATTCTCACTGTCGACCCAATATAAACCCCTCATCATCTTGTACACCTCTATCAAGTCACCCCTAAACCTTCTTTTCTCCAATGAAAACAACCCCACGTGCCTCAGCCTTTCCTCACACGATCTTTCAGCCATACCAGGCAACATCCTGGTAAACCTCCTCTGCACACGTTCCAGTGCCTCCACATCCTTCCTATAATATGGCGACCAAAACTGCACACAATACTCCAGATGCGGCCGCACCAGAGTCTTATACAACTGCAACACACACACACATATCTCGGAACTGCTGAAATAGTGCACTGTTACTGAGAACACACTCACACAACTCGGAACTGCTGAAACAGTGCACTGTCACTGAGAACACGCACACTAGGAACTGCTGAAACAGTGCACTGTCACTGAGAACACGCACACTAGGAACTGCTGAAACAGTGCACTGTCACTGAGAACACGCACACTAGGAACTGCTGAAACAGTGCACTGTCACTGAGAACACGCACACTAGGAACTGCTGAAACAGTGCACTGTCACTGAGAACACGCACACTAGGAACTGCTGAAACAGTGCACTGTCACTGAGAACACACACAC
>NC_057717.1:40490122-40498035 GCF_004010195.1 Chiloscyllium plagiosum
TATACACACTTCAATCCACTTTCCTGTTTACAGGCACCCTCCTTTGAGATTGATGCCATGTTCCTAACCTCCCTACACTCCAGGTCCTGCACCCTAAAGCTACAGTCTGGGTTCCCATGCCCCTACGAGTTGGTTTAAACTCCCCCCAAGAGCACTAGCAAACCTCCCACCAAGGATACTGGTGCCCCTCAGGTTCAGGTGCAGACCATCGTGTTTATAGAGGTCCCACCTTCCCCAGAAAGAACCCCAGTTATCCAAGTACCGGATTCCCTCCCTCCTGCACCATCCCTGTAGCCACGCGTAATGAAGGGGAGGCTTAATGAAGAAAGGTTGAAGGAGCCAGGGCTTTTCTCTTAGGAATGAAAAAGAGTGAGAAGTGACTTGATACATAGAGTGGGTGGCACGAGAATGTTACCGTAATGAAAATGGATTTAAATAGGAGGTAAATTGTAAGGTAATTGGAGGAAGGTTGAGGGAGGTGTCAGAGGTAGCTTCTTTACACAGTGTGGTGGGTGAGTGGAATGTATTGCCAATGTTGGTGGTAGAGTCAGATACATTAGGGACACTTTAGTAACTTTTGGATAGTCGCATGAATGATAGCAAAATGAATTTCTCAAAATGGAGAGCTGTGACCAGTGGTCTTCCACAGGGATCCATTCTGGGCCCACTGTTACTTGTGATACATACCAATGATTTGTAGGAAGGTATCTGTTCCTTGATTAGCAAATTTGCAGATGACACGAAGATCAGTGGAGTAGCAGACAGTAAAGGGAACTGTAAAATAATACAGTAGAATATAGATAAATTGGAGAGACTGGCAGAGATATGGCAGATGGAGTTCAATCCGGGCAAATGCGAGGTGTTCCATTTCGCAAGATCCAAATCAAAAGTGAACTATACAGTAAATGGAAAAGTCCTGGGGAAAAATGATGTACAGCGTGATCTGGGTATTCAGGCTCATTGTTCCCTGAAGGTGGCAACGCGGGTCATTAAAGTGGTCAAGGCGGCATTAGACATGTTTTCCTTGATTGGACGGAATATTAAGTACAAGGTCGGCGAACAGAACCACAGCAACGAGTACCCGAGCTACAAATCTTCTCACAAACTTTGATTAAGTGCAAGAGTTGGCAGGTCATGTTACAGTTGTATAGGATTTTGGTTCGGTCACATTTAGAATTTTATGTACAGTTCTGGTCCCCACATTACCAACAGGATGTGCATGATGTGGAGAGGGTGCAGAGGAGGTTCACCAGGATGTTGCCTGGTATAGAGGACGCGAGCAATGAGGAGAGATTGAATAGATTCGGATTATTTTCATTAGAAAGATGAAGGTTGACTGGGGACCTGTTTGATGTCTGCAAAATCATGGGATGGAAAGACAAGGTGATAGCAAAAATCATTTTCCCCCAGAATGTGGAACTCAATTACTTAGGGTCACGAGGTCAAAGTGAGGGGGCAATGTTTGTTGCAGATATACGTGAAACGTTCTTTATGCAGAGGGTGGTGCTAGCATGCAACATGTTGTCAGCAGAGGACGTATAGGCGGGACGGATAACGTCACTTAAGATGTATCCAGACAGCTGCATGAATGGGCAGGGAGCAAAGGGATACAGATCCTCAGAAAATAGGCGATGGGTTTAGACAGAGGATCGGGATCAGCCCCGGCTGAGGGCTGAAGAGGCTGTTCCTGTGCTGTGATTTTTCTTTGTTCTTTGAATGGTCTGCAGATGAGATTGATCTTAGAGTAGGATAAAAGATTGGCACAACATTGAGGGCGGAAGGGCCTGTACTTCGCGGTACTGTTATGTGTTCTAAATAGGGAGGGTTACAATGGCAGGAAGACGTTAATGAAAGCTAGAGAGGATGGGACCTGAATGAATAGATAGATTAGGAAGGTTTGCTACGTTCGTCAGAGATAACAGAGAAAGCAATGGTCTGATCTAAAGCAGACGACCCAGACAGGGAGGATTTTGGGGACTGGAGGTAATTCTACCGGAGGGAGGACAATAACAAGAGGTTACAGAAATGTAGAGAGCTGTAGGGTGGACACATGTTCATGAAGATGGAGAGGTTGGGAGGGATGGAACAGTTTACAGGGAGAAAGGTGTTCGTCGAATGGAGCGGTTTACACAAACAGGGAGGATTTTCGGTGAATGGAACACATTACAGAGATAAAGTTGGTGGTATAGAATGGAGGAAAACACAGAGCAATGGAGGGTAGTTGTGACTGAAAATGTTTATAGATACAGGAAGGTTTACTTCTGCAGATTATTTAGGTATGGAGGTTTTTGTGTCTGACAGATTTTCCAGAAGGGCAGTAATTTTGGTTGGTCAGTTTCACAGCTAAGGAAGGATTAGTAACCTCCTCCAGAATGGAAAAAGTGGGAAGGGTTGTTGGGGAGGGTGACATTTACACAGATAGGGGTGTAAGAGGTGGGGAAGGTTATGAGATGGCTAAATGAATGGAGATACAGGAGGAGCATACATTTATAGGGTGGGTGCTGGCGACGGGAGGATGTTACACAGATAGTGAGTCTTGTTGGAACTGGATCGAGAGAATCACAGGCTTCCAGTTGGGGTGAACAGATCGGGAGTGCTGCAGGGACCTGAGGATTGTCGAGTCTCCACCAAGTAATCATGTCTTTAGGACTGGAAGAGGTTACATAAATACGGAAACATTGAAGGCAATGTGTGCCTTCTTTTTCTTGGACAGAGCCTCATTATCCCTCATCAGCCAGTGATCCCTAAACCTGCCAGCTTTTCACTTCACTCTAAAAGGGACATGTTAGATTCTTGAGATCACACTTTTAAAAGCCTCCCGTTTGCCAGTCATTCCTTTTCCTTCAAACAGACTCACCCAGTTATCGGGAGCATGATGTGGAGGAGCCGGTAGTGACTGGGATGGGCAAAGTTAAAAATCACACAACCCCAGCTTCCAGTCCAGCAGGTTATAGTCCAACAGGTTTATCTCAGCACCAGCTTTCAAAGCTGCAAAATTTGGGAGCAATTGGTTTCAGTTTGCTGCTTCATCAGGTGGTTGTGGAGCACAATCATAAGGTTCAGAATTTCTCGCAACAAGATTGCAGTGTCATGGAATGTAATACTGAACACATTTAGTTTAAGTTTTCATCTTTTAGGATGATCACCTGCGCTTTGAAAGCTGGTGCTGAGATAAACCTGTTGGACTATAACCTGGTGTTGTGTGATTTTTAATTCACCCAAACGACCTCTGCTCGATCCTGCCTAATGGCCCCAAACCTGGCCCTGCTCCAGTTTAAGACCTTAATCTCTGGACCTGTCTGATCAAATTCCATAACAATATTAACACAAAGACAGTTGTGGTCACTGGACACAAATCGCTCTCCGACTGACATTACTGTCACTTGCCCGATCTCGTTTTCTGAGGGGAGGTCCAGTGTTGCACCTGCCTGAGTAGAGTGGGGCTCTCGGAAACTTTATTGGACACATTTGACAAATTCCACCCCATACGGGCCTTTTACACTCTGGTGGCCCAGTCAATACAGGGAAAGATAAAATCTGCAACCAATACTGCCCTATTATTTCTATAGTTACCTGCAGTCTCTCTTCACATCTGCTCCTCTAGTAACCATTGGTTTTTTGGGGGTCCAGAACACCATTCAGCAGACTGACCATCGCCTTTTTGTTTCTAACGTCTCACCCTAAGACCTAATTTGATCACCCAGAAAGAGTATCCTCTCTAAGCACTGTTGTTATGTACTTGCTTATCAAAAGGACAACTTCCCTTCCTTCCGAACTTGTCCTTCAGTCACGCCTGTCGGAATGTCCTGGAACACTGAGCTGCAAGTCCTGCCCTTCTCTCAGCCATATTCCTGTTATGACAATAATATCCCAGCCCCCAGAGCTGATCCATGCTCTGAGCTCGTCTGCCTTACCAGTCAGGCCTCGTGCGTTGAAAGAAATGCCCTTTAAACTAGAAGTCTTTTCCCTCCCTTGACTGTGCCCCTGGATATCCTGAATAGGAAACTTGTTCTTGATGGCTAATATATTTTTCCCTGACCTTTCATGGTCCCTCTGTTATTAAGAGTCCCAACCTCCTGCCTAACTAGTTTATTCATTCCAGAGTAGGAATACCAAATCTCCCCGCAGTCATACTGGTGCCCCTCTGGTTCAAGTCCAAACCATGCCGTTGACCAGGTCACCTCTATCCCAGAAGAGATCCCAATGATGCAAGAACTGAAAACCTTTGCCCTTACACCAGCTCCTCAACCATACATCCATCCGGCCTATCTTTCTATTTCTTTATCCACTGGTGAGTGGCTTTGGGAGTAATCTGGAAATCACTACCCTTGATGTCCTGCTTTTTAACTTCTTACCTAATTCCCGACACTCATTTCACAGGGCCCTATCCCTTTGTCTACCTCCGTCATGTGGACCGATGTGCACAATGATCTCTGGCTGTTCACTCTCCACCTTCAAAATATTCTGTAACCGCTCAGAGACATCCTTCACCCTGGCACCCGGGAGGCAGCACACCATCTTCTGTCTGTCCGTTTCACAATGGAGTTTCCTGTCATTATTGATATCATTCGACCGGATGTGACAGAGACTGAGAGAAACTGCCTGCAGTTGGGGTTATATTTGCAAAGTGGGAGTATTTTAAAGTGACACAGTGAGGATTCATGGCCAGTGTGTTCCTTGAAGAGTGAATGGCAAAGGCAGCAAGCCCAGCGAATACTGACCAAGTGATATCGTGAGTTTGATAAAGAAAATACAGTGCAATAAAAACAGATGAAGCCCTTCACGAGTAGAGAGAGTGTAAGATGTCCTTTAAAATGCGGGTCAAACAATTGTCATGAAATATCCTTGGCAGACAGTGTGAAGGAAAATCCACAAGGTATTTTACAAGTACAGTTAGAGTCAGAGGATTATTGGGGAAAGAGTCAGGCCTGTTGGAAACCAAAGGGACAATCACTGCATGGAGCCAGATGAAGTAGGTGAGGTCTTCAATGAATACTTCCCGCCTGTATTCACACAGGAGAAAGGCATTGTAGCCAGGGATGTCAGTCGGGATGGTGAGGTTCGGGAACATGTTAAGATCAATCAAGAGGAGGTATTAAAAGTTTTCACAGGCATAAAGGTGGAGGAATCCCCAGTTCCCAATGAAATGTATCTGTAAGAATGATATGGTTGTAATGGTCAGGGATTTCAATTTTCCAAACTTAGTCTGGGACTGCCAGAGTGTTCAGAGCTCGGAGGGGAGGGATTTGTCAGGCGTGTTCAAGAAAACCCTCTCAGTCAGAATGTCAATGGAAGGACTGCAGAAAGGGGTAAAACTTAACTTCACCTTGGGAAACAGGGTAGGGAAAGGAACGTTTGTATTAGCGGGGCAACACTTTGGCAAAGTGAACACAATTCTATTAGTTTTGAAAATAGCGATGGAAAAGGTCAGACATGATCCACAAGTTAAAGATCAAAACTGGCCTTGCCTCAATACAGAAGGTATGAGTCAAGAGCTTTTAACAATTGATGGTGAAGGCTATTTGCATGTAAAGGGATGTCAGGCAAATGGGAAGCTTTCAAAAGAGCGATAAAATGAGGGTTAAGGGCCAGCATTTCCTGTTAGTGCGCAGGACAATGCTGACAAAAGTAGGAAAGACAGGATGACTGGGGATATTGAGGTTCTGGTCAAGGAAAAGGGTGCTCGTGTCATCCAGCTGGATTAAGGGAATTTCTTGAAGAACATGGTGGGTGTAGTGATACACTTAAGAAGGAAATCAGGAGGCTCCAAAGGGGACGACAGAAAGCTTGGCAGATCTGGCTGAAGAAAATCCAAAGAGATTGTACTTGAACACTAACAATAAAATATTAACTCGGGACAGAATATGGCCCCTTAAAGATCAATAAGGCCATCCGTTTGTGGAACCACAAAAGGTGGGTGAGATCCTAAATGAACATTTCACGTTTGAATTTACTGTGGAGAAAGACTGGGGTAGTCAGTGAAATAAAGAGTGATGTCTTCAAAAGAATCCACATTACAGAACAGGAGGTGCTGGAGTTTATAAAAGGTGCATATTAAAAAAATGTCCCTGGGAGCTAATCTGGTTTATCCCAGGACACTGTGGGAAGTCCGGGAAGAAAGTGCGGTGTCCCTTAAAGAGATATTTCTATCACTGACAGCCACAGGTGATGAGCTGGAAGCATGGAGCGTGGCGGCGAGGGAAAATCCATTGATACAATGACGAATTAGCTTGATGGCCTTGGTGCGAATGTCGTTGGAAGTGATTCCGTGGGACAGGGGGTACAAGCATTTGGAAAGGCAAGGATTGATTAGGGATAGTTAGCACAGCTTTGTGCATACACATTAGTATCTCTCAACCATGATTGAGTTTGTTGAAGAGGTGACCGAGAAGATAAATGAAGGCAGAGCAGTAGACATTGTCTAAATTGACACGTCAGCAAGGCCTTTGACGGTATTGAGTGTGGTACACGAGTTAATAAGGTTAGATCACATTGGATCAGGGAGAGCGAGCCAAACGGACACAAAATTGCCTTGAGTGTAGGAGACAGAGGGTGGTGGGACAGGGTTGTTCTTCAGCCTGGAAGCATATGACCAACGGTAGTCCACTTTAATGCATCAGTTACATGCATGATTTTGTTCAGAGTGTAGAATTCATTGTTAGTGAGTTCGTGGATACCAAAATTAGTTTTGAAGCATGCAGGGAATACAGTTATTGAAGGTTATCTTGAAAAACTGAGCCATTGGGCCAAGGGATGAAAAATGGAGTTTAATTCAGGTGTTGGATTTTGTTAAGACAAACCAGGGAGGACTATCGCAATTAATGGTAGGGCCCTGGGAAGTGTTATCAAACAGAAAGAGACCAAGGGGTGCAATTGCATTGTTCTTTGGAAGTGGTATCACAAGTGGGCGAAAGTAGCATTTGGCACTAGTAGCCCTCATGGGTCAGAGCACTGAGTACATGAGTTGGGACATCATGTTACGGATGGACAAGGCATTGCTGCTTCTCCAGTTGGGGTGTTGTGTAGAATTCTGATCCTCCACTGCAAATAGATCAAAGATTGGTAAAAATGTTACTGATACTGGAGGGTCTGACTTAGAAGGAGAGACTGGATAAGCTGGAAGAAGAAATGGGAGGAATGAGATAGCTTTGGCAGAGAAATTTAAGAACAATCCAAAGGAATTGTAAAGAATAAATTATAAATTAGCAACTGGAAAGACAATAGAGCCCCTCAAAGTTCGGTAAGGCCATCCAAGTGTGGAACAACAGGAGTTGGACGAGATCCTAATTGAATATTTCATGTTAGAATGTCCTGTGGACAAAGACTAGGAAACAAAGAGAAAGAGACTGTGATAGCTTGAAAATAGACCCCATTACAGAAGAGATGGTGCTGGAGGTCTTAGAAAGCAAAGGGAGAGAAGGCTCTAGGTCCTGAATAAGTGTATGCCAAAACATTGTGGCAAAGTAGTGGCGGGAACGCTAGCAGCGATATTTTTATCATTGTTCATCATATTTCCATTGGGTGTAGATGACTGAAGGGTGACCCCCCTCTCAACACTCCTCTCACACTCATCTCTCGCCTTCTCTCTCTCCACCGCTCATCCTCTCACTTGTCCCCTCCCTCAAGCCTCTCGCTCACCCCCTCTCCCACCCGCTCTTTCGCCACACTCTCGCAACTCTCTCACCCCCTTCTCTCGCCCAATCTTTCACACCCCTTTCTCGCCCCCCTCTCTCACATCCATTCACTCGCGCACATTCTCTCGCCTCCTTTCTCGCCCCCTCTCTCACCCCTCTCTCAGCCCCATTTCTCGGCCTCCTCTCTCACCCGGTCTCTTGATCCACTCTTGCCCCTCTCTTATCCTTTCTTTCGCACCCCTCTCTCGAACCCCTCTCTAGCCCCCCAATCTTCTCTCT
>NC_057717.1:40502700-40508654 GCF_004010195.1 Chiloscyllium plagiosum
CTCCCTCTCTCGCTCTCTCGCCTCCCCACTCTCTCGATCTCTCATTCTCTCCCTGCTCCTCTCTTTCTCTCTCTCCCTCTCCTCTACTATCTCTATTGCACACTTTCTCTCTCTCTTCGCCCCTCTCTATAGGTCTTGCCCACTTTCTCACTCTCAATCTCTGTATGTCTCTGTCTCCCTCTCTCTCGCTGTTTCGCTCCCTCTCTCTCTCCCCCTCCCTCGCCCCTCTCTCTCATTATCTCCTCCAGATTTCTCTCTCTCTCCCTCACCCTGCCCCTCCCTTGCCCCCCTCCCCCCTCGGTTCCTTCACTATCTCTCCACTTTCTCTCACACTCGATCTCCCTCCTTTGGTATCTCTCGCTCTGTTTTTCTTTGACTGAAACTCTCTCCCTACTGTCCCTCCCTCCCTCTCTGACAGAATCTGCTTCCCTGATCCTCCTCTCTCCCTCTAACCCAGAGACTGGGGCGGTTGGTGATGAGGCTGTGTGTGATGGTTGTGGGTGTGAGAGGACTAAGAAATGTAGGATGAGAAGAGAGGCAGGTAGGAGTTGCGGTAGGGAGACAGAGACGGCAGGAAAATGAGAGTGAAGGTGAGGGAGAGAGAGGAATCGAGGCAGGTGGAGAAACCGAGGAGGGGCGTGTGTGTATGAGAGGGGAGACGTGGGAGAGTGAAAGGGAGTGGTGGTGAGAAAGAGTGAGGGTGCAGAAAGAGAGAGAGAGAAATGAGGAGGAAGTGTAAGGGACAGGAAATCGGGAGCCCAGTTTGGAGTGGGGGGACAGAGGGAGTTAAACCCAGCTCCTGAGGTCAGGGCGCGCTGCCCACCTTTCCTGAGAACCAGGACATGGGGCTGATCTGTCTTCCTCCAGCTCAGCTTCTTCAACACAAGGACACACAAAAACATTGGTCACTCTGCTGCTTGGCACGCTTTAATCAACATTTTTATTGTTTACAATTTGAAGTGATGGATACAGTCAGTGGAATGGTGCCTTTTCTCACTGGCCCCTGAGTTGTGAGAAACATTGAAATGTTTCCCTGTAACCCCCCTGTGGGATAAGGATGGACAACCCAGCGCTACCCTCAGTCTGTTACCATAGCGACAGGCTGCTCCATTGCTGAAACACTGAACTGAAATGAGAAAATCCCGGATGGATTGATTAACGAGGGAATTTGATGAATGGATAGATCTGGGTGAAGGGATATTTCAGCACATTCTTCAGCTGCTGCCTGAACTTAATCTGGGTCACGGCAAAAATCGCGGTGTTTGTGCAGCAACTGAGGAGCTGCAGCATGAAGCCCAATTCCAGCACAAAGCGATGGAGATACAGTGGGGAATACATTATATCTAACATGCGGAACCATACAGAATACAGCATTAACGTTGACCATAACAGGATGAAATTGGCCGAGATCACAAACAGTAAAATTATGGATTTTTTTCGGTTTCTCATTTCAGTGTCAGACTGAGCGTCCCCATTGGTGTGAGCGCGGAGTCTCCTGCGGGCTCTGCTGGTCACTAAAATGTGTCTGACGGTGAGAACATTGAGCAGCAGAATCAGGAGAAATGGGACACACGGGTTAGAATGTGGTGGAGGATCTCGATTGTGATCCAGACAATGGAGAAAAGAACAGAGACTGTTACATCACAAAACCATGGGCGGTTCCACAGCCAATACCGAGCCGTGAACATAAAATACCAGGAAATGTTCTTTAAACAGCTCAGCACAGTCACTGCTCCCAGAACCACAGCCGCCGTTTTCTCACTGCAATATTTACTTTTCAGCTTCTGGCAACAAATGGCCACAAACCGATCAAAGGTGAAAGTGACGGTGAACCAGACAGAGCAGTCAGTGGCTGCATAAAGCAGGACGGCGTGGATATTACACACGGGGACCGAGTCCATCAGGAAATAAAACTGTTCCCGATAAACAATGGGAATGTGTCTCAGGATCAGATCGAGGATAATGACCAGGATATCCGCTGCTGCCATGGCCCCCAGGTAACGTCTGACACATGGAGACAATCCACAATCTTAAGAAAGCAGGATGTAGATGGTGACTACGTTAACTGTGAGGAAGGAAAACAAACCCATTATCCAAAAGCCTCGAGGCAAAGGGAGCCTTTAATCGGGGACCCAGTGAGAGTTTCAAATATGTCCCTGTATTCAGGGATTTATTAAAATAATTGGAGCTGGAATAACAAATGGGAAGTTCGGAATTACTGACAAAAATGTGACATAAACGACAAGAAACCCTCCCTCCCCAAACACACAGAGACACATCCATAAGGACAGATGGTTTCTAGAACATTCCCACACACTCGATCACTCGAGAGCAGACACAGGGCACTCCTTCCCAGTTTCTAATATGGAGGGTGGAAACGTTGCTGTCCTGAAGGATTCTCTCCCAGTTTCCTGAAGACAAACGGAGTTTGGGAATTTCTGTATTTTGGTCTAAATTGTGGTCGATCCTGTGTCGTGGAGAAATGTAAACGCAGGGAAAACGTATTTACCCCTTTAACTGCCTGAGGGGCCTTCGGAATAGTGTCTCCTTCTCCCTGGAACGGGATTTCTTCCCTCGGGATCTTATCGTTTGTTCAATTCACTGACGTCCGGCCGTTCACAAACAATGTCAGGGATAGAACGTTCCGGGGAATGTCAGTTTTAGAATGTCAGGGGCTGAACGTTCCGGGGAATGTCAGTTATAGAATGTTGGGGACAGAACGTTCCGGGAAATGTCAGTTTTAGAATGTTGGGGACAGAACGTTCCAGGGAAGGTCAGTTATAGAATGTAAGGGACAGAACGTTCCGGGGAGTGTCAGTTATAGAATGTCGGTGACAGAACGTTCCGGGGAATGACCGTTATAGCATGTCGGGGACGGAACGTTCCGGGGAATGTCAGTTTTAGAATGTTGGGGACAGAACGTTCCGGGGAATGACAGTTATAGAATGTCGGGGACAGAACGTTCCGGGGAATGGCAGTTATAGAATGTTGGTGACAGAACGTTCCGGGGAATGTCAGTTATGGAATGTCGGGGACAGAACCTTCTGGGGAATGTCAATATTAGAATGTTGGGGACAGAACGTTCCGGGGAATGACAGTTATAGAATGTCGGGGACAGAACGTTCTGGGGAATGGCAGTTATAGAATGTTGGGGACAGAACGTTTCGGGGAATGTCAGTTATAAAATTCGGGGACAGAACGTTCCGGAGAATGTCAGTTATAGAATGTTGGGGACAGAACGTTCTAGGTGAATGGCAGTTGTAGAATGTTGGGGACAGAACGTTCCGGGGAACTGCTTGACCTGTCGATCACCTTTCCCCCCTACCCACCCCACCAACATGATATACTGTGTCTGGACACACTGTAACATTAATGGGGTGAGAGACGGAGAGTCCAATCACAGGAATGGGAACTAAAGGCATTGCCAGATCAGCTGAAAGGGTGAGATATACCACATTCTCAATCCACTTCACAGAACCAGCCCAGACACCATCAACCCAGGGGAGATATCTGTCCACCGTGGAACACTGTGCAGACCAGGCCAGTGTACTGCTCAGGACAACCCATCAATCTGTCCAGATTCATCCATTGCACTGGTCAATACAAACCAGCAATCTGTCCAGAGTGGTACACTGCATAGATCAGATCAGGGCATTGATCGAAAAACCCAAGACATTTATCTATCCAGCACCGAGAGCTGTGCAGGCCACAGCAGTGCATTGATCTACAAACCCGGATTAGATATCTGTCCAGCACGGGGACTTATGGAGACCACAGCAGGGCATTGATCTATATACCACGAGCAGTTAGCCTCCTAGCATGTCGGACTGTGTACACCACCTGAGTGCATTGATCTGTAAACCCCGAGCAGTTACCGTCTCAGCATGTAGGACTCTGTACACCACCCCAGTGCATTGATCTGTAACCCAGGAGCAGTTACTCTCCCAGCATGTAGGACTGTGCACTACTCTCCAGTGCATTGATTTGTAAACCAGGAGCAGTTACCCTCCCAGCATGTAGGACTGTGTACAACACCCCATTGCATTGATCTGTAAACCAGGAACATTTACCCTCCCAGTAAGCAGGACTATGTACACCACCCCAGTGCATTGATCTGTAAACCAGGAGCACTTATCCTCCCAGCATGTAGAGCTGTGTACACCACCCCAGTGCATTGATCTGCAATCCTGGAGCATTTAACCTCCCAGCATGTAGAGCTGTGTACAAAACCCCAATGTATTGATCTGTAAACCAGGAGCAGTTACCCTCCCTGCATGTAGGACTGTGTACACCACTCCAGTGCATTGATCTGTAATCCAGGAGCAATTACCCTCCCAGCATGTACGACTGTGTACACCTTACACCCCAAAGGGCATTGATCTGTAAACAAGGAACAGTTGCTCTCCAAGCATATAGGACAGTGTACATCACCCCAGTGAATTGACCTGGAACCCAGGAGCAATTACTCTTTTAATATGTCGGACTGTGTACATCACCCGGAGCACTGATTTGTAATCCAGTAGCAGCTACCCTCCCCGCATGTAGGACAGTGTGCATCACCCTAGTGCATTGACCTGGAACCCAGGAGCAGTTACATCCACAGCATGTAGATCTGTGTACACCACCGCAGAGTATTGATCGGTAAACCTGGAGCAGTTACCCTTCCTGCTTACAGGACTGTGTACACCACCCCAGTGCATTGATCTGTAAAACAGGAGCAGTTACCCTCCCAGCATGTAGGACTGTGTACACCACCCCAGTGCATTGATCTGTAAAACAGGAGCAGTTACCCTCCCAGCATGTAGGACTGTGTACACCACCCCAATGCATTGATCTGTAATCCAGGAGCTAACCTCCCAGAACGTAGAGCTGTGTACACCATACGAGTGCATTGATCTGTAAACCTCGAATAGTTACCCTCCCAGCATGGAGGACTGTGTACAACACCCCAGTGCATTGATCTGTAACCCAGGAGCAGTTACGCTCCCAGCATGTAGGACTACGTATACCACAGCAGGTCATTGATCTGTAAACCAGGAGCTGATACCCTACCAGCATGTAGGGCTGTGTACACCACTCCAGTGCACTCATCCGTAAACCAGGAACAATTGCCCTCCCTGCATGTAGGACTGCGTAAACCACCCCATTGATCTATAACCCTGGAGCATTTAACCCCTTCCAGCATGTAGGACAGTGTACACTACCCCAGTGCATTGATGTGTAAACCAGGAGCAGTTACCATCCCTGCATGTAGGACTGTGTACACCACCCCAGTGCATTGGTCTGTAAACATGGAGCATTGACCCTCACTGCATGTAGGACTGTGTACACCACTCCAGTGCACTAATCCGTAAACCAGGAGCAGTTACCCTCCCAGCATGAAGGACTCTGTACTCCACCCCAGTACATTGATTGGTAAACCAGGAGCAGTTACCCTCCTAGCATATAGGACTGGGCACCCCACTCCAGTGCATTGATCTGTAACCCAGGAGCAGTTAACCTCCCAGAATGTAGAGCTGTGTACACCACACGAGTGCATTGAACTGTAAACCAGGAGCAGTTACCCTCCCTGCATGAAGGACTGTGCACACCACCCCAGTGTATTGGTCGGTAAACCAGGAGCAGTTACCCTCCCAACATTAGGATATTGTACACCACCTCAATGCATTGATCTATAGACCAAGAGCAGTTTCCCTCCCTGCATGTAGGACTGTGAACACCACCCCAGTGTATTGATCTGTAAACCAATAGCAGTTACCCTCCATCATGTACAGGCTTTGTACACCACTCCAGTGAACTCATCGGTAAACAAGGAGCAGATACACCCCAGCACGTAGGACTGTGAAAATAACTCTAGTGCATTCATCAATGAACCAGGAGCAGTTACCCTCCCAACATTAGGATATTGTACACCACAACAGTGCATTGATCTGTAACCCAGGAGCAGTTACCCT
>NC_057717.1:40509502-40525175 GCF_004010195.1 Chiloscyllium plagiosum
GAAACTGCTCCTGGTTTAGAGATCAATGCACTGTGGTGGTGTATACAGTCCTACATACTGGGAGGTGAACTGGTCCTGGGTTATCTGTTTTAGGTTTACAGATCAATGCACTGGGGTGGTGTACATTGTCTAACTTGCTGGGAGGTTAACTGCTCCTGGGTTACAGAACAATACACTGGGATGGTGTACACATTCCTACATGCAGGACTGTGTACTCCACCCCAGTGCATTAATCTGTGAACCAGGCGCAGTTACACCCCCAGCATGTAGAACAGTGTACACCACCCCAGTACATTGATCTGAAAACCCGAAGCAGTTACCCACCCAGCATGTAGGTCTGTCTACACCCCCCCCCCCCGCCAGTGCATTGTTCGGTATCCCAGGAGCAGTTACCCTTCCAGTATGTAGAGCTGTGCACCCTACTCCAGTGCAATCATCTGCAAACCAGGATCAGTTACCGTCCCATTGTGTAGGACTGTGGACATCATCCAGTACATTGATCTGTAACCCAGGACCGGTTCACCTCCCAGTATGTAGGACTGTATGCACCACCACAGTGCATTGATCTGTAAACCAGGAGCAGTTTCCCTTCCAGTATGTAGACTGTGTATACTACCCCAGTGCATTGTTCTGTATCCCAGGAGCAGTTACCCTCCCAGTATGTAGACCTGTGTACACCACCCCATTGCATTGATCAGTAAACCAGGACCAGTTACCCTCCCAGCGTGTAGCGCTGTTTACACCATCCCAGTGCATTGCTCTGTAACCAGGAGCAGTTACCCTCCCAGCATGTAGGACTGTGCACACCACCCCGGTGCTTTGTTCTGTAACCCAGGAGCACATACCCTCACGTCATGTAGGACTGTGTACCCCACCCCAGTGCATTGATCTGTAAACCAGGAGCAGTTTCCCTCCCAGCATGTAGAACACTGTACACCACCTCTGTGCATTGAACTGTAACCCAGGAGCAATTACCATCTCGGCATGTAGGACTGTGTACACCACCCCAGTGCATTGATCAGTAAACCAGGACCAGTTACCCTCCCAGCGTGTAGCGATGTGTACACCATCCCAGTGCATTCATCTGTCAACCAGGATCAGTTACCCAGCCAGCATGTAGAACTGTGGACACCACCCCAGTGCATTAATCTGCAAGCCAGGAGCAGTTACCCACCCAGCCAGCATGTAGAACTGTGGACACCACCCCTTTGCATTGATCTGTAACCCAGGAGCATTTACCCTCACATTTTGTAGGACTGTGTACACCACCCCAGTGCATTGATCTGTAACCCAGGAGCAGTTCCCCCTCAACGTGTAGAGATGTGTACATCAACCCAGACTATTGATCTGTAAACCAGGAACAGTTACCCTCACTGCATGCAGGGCTGTGTACAACAGCCCAGTGCATTGATCTGTAAACCAGGAGCAGTTACCATCCCAGCATGTAGGAATGTGTACACCTTCCCAGTGTATTGTTCTGTAACCCAGGAGCAGTTAACCTCCCAGCAAGTTAGACAATGTACACCACCCCAGTGCATTGATCTGTAAACCTAAAACAGATAACCCAGGACCAGTTCACCTCCCAGTATGTAGGACTGTATACACCACCACAGTGCATTGATCTCTAAACCAGGAGCAGTTTCCCTTCCAGTGTGTAGGACTGTGTATACTACCCCAGTGCATTGTTCTGTATCCCAGGAGCAGTTACCCTCCCAGCATGTAGAGCTGTGCACCCCACCCCAGTGCATTGATCTGCAAACCAGGAGCAGTTACCGGCCCAGTATGTAGGGTTGTATACACCACCACAGTGCATTGATCTGTAAACCAGGAGCAGGTAACCTCCCAGCATATAGGACTGTGTACACCACCCCAGGAGCAATTACCCTCTCGGCATGTAGGACTGTGTATCCCACCCCAGTGCATTGATCAGTAAACCAGGACCAGTTACCCTCCCAGCGTGTAGCGCTGTGTGCACCATCCCAGCGCATTCATCTGACAACCAGGAGCAGTTACCCTCCCATTTTGTAGGACTGTGTACACCACCCCAGTGCATTGATCTGTAACCCAGGAGCAGTTCCCCCTCAACGTGTAGAGATGTGTACATCAACCCAGACTATTGATCTGTAAACCTGGAACAGTTACCCTCACTGCATGCAGGGCTGTGTACAACACCCCAGTGCATTGATCTGTAAACCAGGGGCAGTTTCCATCCCAGTATGTAGGACTGTGTACACCATCCCAGTGTGTTGTTCTTTAACCCCGGAGCAGTTACCCTGCCAGCAAGTAAGACAATGTACACCACCCCAGTGCATTGATCTTTAAACCAAAAACAGATAACCTGCCAGCACGTATACACCCACCCAGTGCATTCATCTGCAAACCAGGAGCAGTTACCCCTCCCTGCATGCAGGACTGTGTACACCACCACAGTGC
Organism: Chiloscyllium plagiosum; assembly: GCF_004010195.1. NCBI lineage: Eukaryota > Metazoa > Chordata > Chondrichthyes > Orectolobiformes > Hemiscylliidae > Chiloscyllium > Chiloscyllium plagiosum. The sequence goes on from NC_057717.1 coordinate 40,511,936, forward strand.
ATTGATGTGTAAACAAGGAGCACTTAACCTCCCTGCATGTCGAACTGTGTACACCACCACAGTGCATGCATCGGTAACCCAGCATCAGTTACCCACCCCCCACCCACCTCCCCCAGCATGTATAGCTGTGTACACCACGCCAGTGTATTGATCTGTAAACCAGGAGCAGTTACCTTCCCCGCATGTAGGACTGTGAACACCATCCCAATGCATCGATCTGTGAACCAGGAGCAGTTACCCTCCCCGCATGTAGGACTGTGTGCACGACCCCAGTGCATTGATATTTAAAGCAGGAGCAGTTCCCCTCCAAGCATGTCGGGCTGTGTACACCTCTGCTGTGCACTCATTGGTAAACCAGGACCAGAAACCCTCCCAGCATGTAGAGCTGAGCACCCCTTCCCAGTGAATTGATCCGTAAACCAGGAGTAGTTACCCTCCCAGCATGTAGCACGCTGTACACCACTCCAGTGCATTGATCTGTAACCCAGGAGCAGTTACCCCCCACCTTGTAGAGCCGTGTACACGCCCCCCCCCCAGACTATTGATCTGTAAACCTGGAGCAGTTGCCCTCACTGCATGAAGGCTGTGTACAATAACCCAGTGCATTGATCTGTAAACTAGGAGCAGTTACCCACCCAGTATGTAGAGCTGTGTACACCACACTAATTTATTGATCTGTAAACCAGTGGCAGTTACCATCCCTACGTGTAGGATTGTGTACAGCACCCCAGTGCATTGATCTGTAAACCAGGAGCAGTTACCCTCACAGCAGGTAGGGCTACGTATACCACCCCAGTGCATTGTTCTGTAACCCAGGAGCAGTTACCCTCCCAGCATGTAGAGCTGTGTACACCACCCCATTGCATTGATCTATAGCGCATGAGTAGTTACCCTCCCAACATGTAGCACTGTGTACACCACCCTATTGCATTGATCTGTCAACCAGGAACAGGTACCCTCCCAACATATATTACTGAGTACACCACCCCAGTGCATTGATTTGTAAACCAAAACCAGTTACCCTCCCAGCGTGTAGCGCTGTGTACACCATCCCAGTGCATTGCTCTGTAAACCAGGTGCAGTGTACCCTACCAGCATGTAGTACTCTGTACACCACCCAAGTGCATTGATCTGTAACCCAGGAGCAATTACCCTCACGGCATGTAGGACTGTGTACACCATCCCAGTGCATTCACCTGAAAACCAGGAGCAGTTACCCAGCAAGCACGTAGGACTGTGTACACCACACCAGTGCATTGTTCTGTATCCCAGGAGCAATTACACTCTCGGCAGGTAGGACTGTGTACCCCACCCCAGTGCATTGATGTGTAAACTAGGAGCAGTTACCCTCCCATTTTGTAGGACTGTGTACACCACCCCAGTGCATTGATCTGTAACCCAGGAGCAGTTACCCCCCAACTTGTAGAAATGTGTACATCAACCCAGACTATTGATCTGTTAACCAGCAACAGTTACCCTCACTGCATGCAGGGCTGTGTACAACACCCCAGTGCATTGATCTGTAACCTAGGAGCAGTTACCCACCCAGCAGGTAGAGCTGTGCACACCACCCTAGTTTATTGATCTGTAAACCAGTGGCAGTTACCCTCCCTATGTGTCGGATTGTGTACACCAACCCAGTGCATTGATCTGTAACCCAGAAGCAGTTAACCTCCCAGCATGTAGGGCTGTGTATACCACCCCAGTGCATTGTTCTGTAACCCAGGAGCAGTTACCCTCCCAGCGTGTAGAACTGTGTACAACAAGCCAGTGCATTGATTTGTACACCAGGAGCAGTTACCCTCCCAACATGTATTACTGTGTACACCACCCCAGTGCACCGATCTGTAAAACCAGGAGCATTTTCCCTCCCAGCATGTAGGACTGTGTACACCACTCCAATGCACACCTCGGTAAACCAGAATCATTTAACCTCCCTGCATGTAGGACGGTGTACACCACCCCAGTGCATTGATCTGTAAACCAGGAGCAGTTACACTCCCAGCATGTAGAACTCGGTACACCACCCCAGTGCATTGACCTGTAAACCAAGAGCAGTTACCTTCCCAGTATGTAGGACTGTATACACCATCCCAGTGCATTGTTCCGTATCCCAGGAGCAGTTACCCTGCCAGCATGTAGAGCTGTGTTCCCCACCCCAGTGCATTGCTCTTGAAACCAGGAGCAGTTACCCTCCCATTTTGTAGGACAGTGTACAACACCCCAGTGCATTGATCTGTAACCTAGGAGCAGTTACCCACCCAGCAGGTAGAACTGTGCACACCACCCTAGTTTATTGATCTGTAAACCGGTGGCAGTTACTCTCCCTATGTGTCAGATTGTGTACACCAACCCAGTGCATTGATCTTTTACCAGGAGCAGTTACCCTCCCAGCATGTAGGGCTGTGTATACCACCCCAGTGCATTGTTCTGTAACCCAGGAGCAGTTACCCTCCAAGGATGTAGAACTGTGTACAACAAGCCAGTGCATTGATTTGTAAACCAGGAGAAGTTACCCTCCCAACATGTATAACTGTGTCCACCACCCCAGTGCACTGATCTGTAAAACCAGGAGCATTTTCCCTCCCAGCATGTAGGACTGTGTACACCACTCCAATGCACACCTCGGTAAACCAGAAGCATTTACACTCCCTGCATGTAGGACGGTGTGCACCACCCCAGTGCATTGATCTGTAAACCAGGAGCAGTTACACTCCCAGGATGTAGAACTCAGTACACCACCCCAGTGCATTGACCTGTAAACCAGGAGCAGTTATCTTCCCAATATGTAGACTGTATAGACCACCCCATTGCATTGATCTGTAAACCAGGAGCAGTTTTGCTCCCAGTATGTAGGACTGTGTACACCATCCCAGTGCATTGTTCTGTATCCCAGGAGCAGTTACCCTGCCAGCATGTGGAGCTGCGTTCCCTATCCCAGTGCATTGCTCTGGAAACCAGGAGCAGTTACCGTCACGGTATGGAGGACTGTGTACATCACCCCAGTGCATTGATCTGTAAACCAGGAGCAGTTACCCTCCCAGCATGTAGGACTGTGTACAACAACCCAGTGCATTGATATGTAAACCAGGAGCAGTTACCCATCCAGCATGTAGGACTGTGCACATCACCCAGTGCATTGATCTGTAACGCAGGAGCAATTACCCTCTCGGCAGGTAGGACTGTGAACCCCACCCCAGTGCATTGATGTGTAAACCAGGAGCAGTTTCATTCCCCGCATGTAGAACTCCGTACACAATCCCAGTGCATTGATTTGTAAACCAGGAGCAGTTACCCTCGCATTTTGTAGGACTGTGTACAAAACCCCAGTGTATTGATCTGTAACCCAGGAGCAGTTACCCCCCAACTTGTGGAGATGTGTACATCAACCCTGACTATTGATCTGTAAACCAGCAACAGTTACCCTCACTGCATGTAGGACTGTGTACAACACCCCAGTGCATTGATCTGTAACCTAGGAGCAGTTACCCACCCAGCAGGTAGAGCTGTGCACACCACCCTAGTTTATTAATCTGTAAACCAGTGGCAGTTACCCGCCCTATGTGTCGGATTGTGTACACCAACCCAGTGCATTGATCTGTAACCCAGAAGCAGTTACCCTCCCAGCATGTAGGGCTGTGTACAAAACCCCAGTGCATTCATTTGTAAACCGGGAGCAGTTACCCTCCCAACATGTATTACTGTGAACACCAACACAGTGCATTGATTTGTAAACCAGGAGAAGTTACCCTCCCAACATGTATTACTGTGTACACCACCCCAGTGCACTGATCTGTAAAACCAGGAGCATTTTCCCTCCCAGCATGTAGGACTGTGTACACCACTCCAATGCACACCTCGGTAAACCAGAAGCATTTACCCTCCCTGCATGTAGGACGGTGAACACCACCCCAGTGCATTGATCTGTAAACCAGGAGTAGTTACTTTCCCAGTATGGAGGACTGTATAGACCAACCCAGTGCATTGAACTGTAAACCAGGAGCAGTTTCCCTCCCAGTATGTAGGACTGTGTACACCATCCCAGTGCATTGTTCTGTAAACCAGGAGCAGTTAACTTCTCCGCATGTAGGACTATGTACACCACCCCAGTGCATTGATCTTTAAACCAGGAGCAGTTACCCTCCAAGCATGTAGGGCTGTGTACACCTCTCCTGTGCACTCATTGGTAAACAAGGAGCAGTTACCCTCCCAGCATGTAGAACTTTGTACACTACCCCAATGCATTGATCTGTAACCCAGGAGCAGTTACCCTCCCATCATGTAGGACTGTGTACACCACCCCAGTGCATTGATCTGTAACCCAGGAGCAGTTACCTCAAACTTGTAGAGCTGTGTACATCACCCCAGACTATTGATCTGTAACCCAGGAGCAGTTACCCTCTCTGCATGCAGGACTGCGTACAATACCCCAGTGCATTGATCTGTAAACTCGGAGCAGTTACCCATCCAGCATGTAGAGCTGTGTACACCACCCTAGTTTATTGATCTGTAAACCAGTGGCAGTTACCCTCCATACATATTGAATTGTGTACACCACCACAGTGCATTGATCTGTAAACCAGGAGCAATTACCCTCCCAGCATGTAGAGCTGTGTACAATACCCCGTTGCATTGATCTATAACGCATGAGTAGTTACCCTCCCAACATGTTGGACTGTGTACACCACCATATTGCATTGCTCTGTAAACCAGGAGCAGTTACCCGCCCAACATATATTACTGTGTACACCACCCCTGTGCATTGATTTGTAAACCAGGACCAGTTTCCCTTCCAGCATGTAGGACTGTGTACACCACTCCAGTGCATTGATCTGTAAAACCAGGAGCATTTTCCCTCCCAGCATGTAGGACTCTGTACACCACCCAGTGCATTAATCTGTAAATCAGGTGCAGTTACCCTCCCAGCATGTAGTACTGTGTGCCCCATCCCAGCGCGTTGTTCAGTAACACCGTGTAAGATCCCTGCCCAGTGTGGGGAAACTTGCCGCCCATGCTGGAAGTGACAGGATGTGCAGCTCACATCCATTTCTAGCTCCATCTCTCCATTGTGCCCTGACAAGGGGGTGCTGTGGGTGTGAACATCACTGCCATAGAGAGACAGAGATGGAGGAGGAATCAGTTTTAACAATAACAAATGGGAGGCGTATGGGAAATAGACAGAGAAGGGTTACTGAGAGAGGGTGTTATGGAAGGTTGTGTTCCCATGTATCAGAATGTGAAATGAAAACATTTAAACAGCATCCTGTAATATAAGCCAGTGTTTCCAGGAATGGTAGGTGAAAAGAATATTGGTGGTAGTTCAGATGATGCAGAATTTTGGACGAGTATTTGTTCTGCAGCTTTGTATCTGGGTGTAGGATGACGAGTATTTGTTCTGCAGCTTTGTATCTGGGTGTAGGATGAGCAGAGTCTTTGACTCACTGGGCTGAATCTAACAATAATTGATCTCAGTGACATTGTCATTGAGTGTGACAGAGGGATAATCCTCACGAGGCTGAGCTAGTTTCCTGGTGGTATCTTATCGAACTCACATCATTAACTACCCACCCCACCCCATGGTGTCTCTCTCATTCAATACCAGCCCGATTCACCCAAACATCATGGCTGGAGGTACTCAGCAACGCCCAGATACCCCTGGATATTCCATGATCCCTGTCACTGGCGCCATCTTTAAAAGGCCAATGGGCACACGGTTGAGCTTTCTCTGTTTGGAGCTGCTCTGCACAGTTTACCCCGAGCATGGCAGAAAAGGGACAATTACACCACGGTTTGTTGACAGGGGCACGGAGGGCCTGGTGGATGGGCTAGTACAGAGGGGGACCATTCTCTTCCCAGAGGGAGCCACACCACCAGACCCACCGCGCATGGTCTCAGCTCAGTGCAGTATCTGCGGTCTGTGGAAATGTCCAGCAGCACAGGACAAGCAACAATAACCTTCCCCGCTCTGTCAGGATAAGGGTCACCGTATTCTCTCTGCTCTCTCACACTCACTGTGTATCTGTTATGGCACCGACCCCCGAACAAGGCTCATGCTCCACCACTCTCACTGCGGCATTCCCTCTCTCTCTCTCTCTGTCTCTCTCTCTGTCTGTATGTCTCTCTCTCTCTCTGAAACCCAGTCCACTTTAACCCTCACATCAATTATACTGCATGGATACAACACTGCCGACAGACTCCCTCTGAAAACCTCACCATTTGCCATTATCCCCACCTACACCAACACGAACAGCAGGGTCACCCACTCCCACCCTCACTCCCTCCCTCCCCTTCTCCCATTCCAGGAGAAACAGCCTGGAATAGGACAGAAAGGGCTAAGCCAGGTGGTGGAGTGCCCGATATCCGTTCCCTCACCCCCTCCCCCCGCCACATGGGGAGGACCTTGGTAAGAGCTTGGAGAATTCCGGGACAGAGATTCTGAAACATCCACGTCCCACCAACAGAGTAAGGAGCAATGTTCGGTTAAGGACAATTCTCACTTTAAACCCACTGGCAGCTCCGTTTCCCACCCGGCACAACTTAGAAGCCGTGGCCCTGATGCCATCTCCTTTTTGTGTCGAGCTGGTACAAATGGAATCCCCACGGTCTCGGTGGGCAGGAGGGTGGGCTTACAACACATCGTCACCACCACCTCCCAGGAAGGGAGCACGGTGACTCCCTCTTACACCTCCCCCTGTAAACAGCTCAGATACTGAAACTAATCTGTGATAGTTCCGGCTCTCCCCACTTGTCCTGACATCTTCAACAATCTGTGCTCATATACACCCAGCGCCCTCTGATCCTGCACCTCCTTTACAATGGTACAGCCTGTTTTAAACTGTCTTTCCTTGTCTTTCCTACCACAGTACATCACCTCACACTGCTCTGCATTGATCCCCAACTGCGATACACCTGAACACGACACCAGCGTGTCACTGTCCTGTTAGAGTTCCACACTGTCCTCCATAAGCTTTACAATTCTTCCAGGTTTGGTGCCATCTACAAACACTGAGATTGTCACAGCGTCACAGTCCGCATGAAACAACTGAAATCCTGCCCCACACTCACGAGTGTGAGCAAGCGAAATACTGATATATTCCCATGGACGGGGTTGAATAATGATGTGCTGTCATTGGAGCAACAAAAGTCCTGACACACACCAGATGGAGCGAATGGAATATTGACAAACCACAGAGCAAAAGAAACCTGTATAGACTCCGCTTATCTATATTCATCAGGGTATAATGTGATGAAGTTGAAAGTGTGTACTGTCCCTTTCAGAGAGTGTGAATGCTGTTCTGAACTGAGAGCTAACAAGCACCTGAGATATGAGAGGATGGCAGACCAAGAAACAGTGTATTGCTGTAGAGCTGGAGTCGAGTAATAAGCAGTTAAGAGAAAGATGGTCCCAGAGTTATGCATAGATAATGTAAAATGTTCACTTTCAGAGTGAAAAAATAAATTGATGTTTTTATTTAAGGAGTGGAATTTGGGAGTTCTCTGTCCCTCCTATTTTAACAGTTTACGAGGCGAATTGAGCATTTATTTATGTTTCATTTAAGTTAGCAGATGAGCTTCACGCCGTGCCCCAACCATTCCCGTGTGTGTATCTGTGTGCCTCTGTGTGGGGCAGGTCTGGCAGTCTCTGTGGTGCTTTAAGTGATGCAATGCCACCCTCTCCTGGCCTCCACACGCCACTGCACAAGCGTTGGCAGAGGGTGGAAACCAACAGGGATTCATTCAGAGATGGGGAGGGAGAGGGCAGCTGCTCACAGCACCATCCAAACTGATGTCTTATCCATGTACTGATCTAAATGTCCTTTAAATGCTGTAACTGTCCTTGCTTTCACCACTTCCTGTGGAAGTTCATTCCACACAAAAGCCAGATTCTGTCTAAAATAATTACCTCTCATGACTTTTGTAAATCTTTTTCCTCGCACCATAATATATCCCTCAGTTTTGAATCCCCAACACTAGGGAAAAGACATCAGCCCTTCAGCTTATCTGTACCCCTCAGTATTTTATAAACTTCTGTAAAGTCACCCCTGAACCTCATACTATCCAGTGAAAAGAGTCCCAGCCTATCCAGCCTCGCCTGATAGCTCAATCTCTCCATTCCCAACAACATCCAGGTTAATCTCTTCTGAACCCTCTCCAGCTTAATAATATCAAGGTCAATAATATTAAAGTGAATAGTCAAGGTATTGTCTAAGCGTAGGGGAGTCCAAAACTCGAGGACCTAGATTTCAGGTGAGAGTGGAAACATTTAAAAGTGACCTAAGGGACAAACTTTTCACCCAGAGGGTGGTGTGCCTATGAATGAGCGGGCAGGATGACCAGACTGGGCACAGTATTCCAGAAGAGGTCTAACCAATGTCCTGTACAACCTCAACATGACGTCCCAATTCTGATACTCAGAGGTCTGACCAATGAAGACAAGTGTGTTAAACACTTCTGAAACACACTATCTATATGAAGTGCAAATTTTAAAGAATTATACCTGACGGCCGAGGTCTCTGTTCTACAACACTGCAAAAGGCCCCACTTTTAATTGTATAAGTCCTGCTCTTGTTTGATTTACCAAATCCAATACCTCGCATTAATCCAAACTAAACTCCATCTGCCACCCCTCTGCGCAGTGTGTGATATTACTGCTACCTGCCCCTCCCCCTTCAATTTTAAAATACCCTCCTCCTCTCCAGGATGCCTGCACACTCCGTCTTTGATTTTCACAAGGACCCTGAACTTGGTTAGGGGGAAGAGGGACAGATTGCAGACACAGTCAGTGGGGAGGAGAGGCTGGAGTAATCAGCGGCCTGGTATCATTTTATGGTTTTAGGAAGAGGGCAGTCACACGTTAGAGGTGGGTAAGAGTGATCGGTGTTTTGGACCCGACATTAAGCTTTTCCTTCGTCTCTGGTATTCAGTAATAAATATCTATTTGAGACCCTTCATTGGGCAGAGTGTGTCTGCAGGATTTCTTTCCCTAATATTGCAGACTACAGATAATAACGATTAAAGATGTTTATAGTTAATTTCGATGTCGCAGCACGTGCACTCAACATCCTACAGTTGAGACAAATATATTGCATTTGTTTAACAAAACAAAGTGTTTTTTATAGTTCAGTAATGGTAACCTGATTATAACAAATCCACACTGAGCTGAAAGCGGCCACTAAAATATGACACAAAATCTGGGTATGGTAGTTGTAGTGGGTAGTGTCCCTGGTTCTGAGCCAGAGCTCTGGATTTGATTATAATTCCTGAACTTGTGTGATAGTGTTCCTAGCTCTGAACTAGAAGGCCTGGATTCAAGTCCTGCCTGTTGCAGAGGTATGTCACATCATGTTATAACAGGCTGACAGAATTTAGGCCTGGGATAACTGAAAGTACAGCCATTCGTGTTGATTGGAGTCACATTTCACAGCAGTAGAGATTTATAAAATCAGAACGGTCATGGATAGGGTGAGTAGTCAGGGTTTTTCCACAGGTTAGGTGTGTCCAACACTAGAGGGCATCGGTTGAAATTGAGAGGGGAAAGGTTTTGATGAGGCCTAAAGGGCACCATTTCACACAGAGGGTGGTGTGCGTATGGAATGACCTGCCAGAGGAAGTGGTGGAGGCTGGTACAACTACAGCATGTAAAAGGCGTCTGGATGCTGACAGACCTGCCAAGCTTTTCCAGCAATTTCTGTATTTCTTTTTAAAATGCGTTCATTTTAACACAGGTATTCTGAATAAATTAAACATTGTATTTTTTAATGATGCAAGGTCATGTAAACACATTTCAAGTTGACCGATACCATTTGCTGCTAAGGGTATAGCTCTGTGCATGACAGCAGCAATGATGCACCTACATGGAACAGGGAATGTGATGGAGACATAGCTTGCCCAATGTACAAAGAGACCTCACATAGTCCAGTTTGGGAGAGGATGATATTACTGTGTGATTCAGCTCAGAGAGGGAGAAAATGTAATCAACGCGAGAAGGAACGGCGTATTGCACTCTCTCTCCTTTATTATTGCTCATCGCAGCAATGTGTGCGAGCTAGAAAAAGCCCTACAGCCATCGTTACCATTCTTATATTTATAGAATCCCTTCAGTGTTGACACAGGTCCTTCAAGTCCATAACAACCTTCCAAACAGTAACTTTCCCAGACCTGTTCCCTAACATTTACCCCTGACTAATGCATCTCACTGAAAAAACCCTGAACACTACGGACAATTTAGCATGACCAATCCACCTAACCTACACAGTTGAGCTGTGGGAGGAAACTGGTGCACCCATTAGAAGCTCATGCAGACAGAGGGAAAATGTGCAAACTCCACGCAGACAGTCGCCCAAGGCTAGAATCGAACCCAAGCCTCTTGGGAGATCCCTGACCAGAATTCATGTGAATGCCTCACTGCCTAATGCAAAGAGAATTCAGCATAATCCAACTGTTACAGGGTGAAATCCCATTATTCTCAGTTTGTATCTTCAGAAGCAGAATCACATTTTGGACAATCTCTCAATTTTTCCTTTTGTCATGAGTTACTATAATATCTGGACAAAGTTCTTTCAAGTTAAAATTGCAGAGAATGTGTGTGTGTGTGTGTGTGTGTGTGTGTGTGTGTGTTTTTAGAAAGGGAAATATTGAATATATATTTGCAATACCCAAACATATTGCCATTCATCTTTCCATCCTGGTTTGAGTAACATTGCTCTGGGTCATAAACATGCTATGTTAGCAGATTAAAGAAACCAGCTTGACTGGTTCCTAAAATTTACCCTGACCCAGTCTGAGACTGATATCATCGGCCATATCACCGACCTGGTTACATTTAACATTTGTTTTGAGCAGTGGAGGAGTGGGACTAGAAAAGGGAACAGTGATCCAAAAAGCCGGGAAACTATAGACCAGTGAGCCTGATGTCAGTGGTGGGTAAGTTTTGGAGGGGATTCTGAGGGATAGCATTTACATATATTTGGGAAGCCAAGGGCTGATGGGGTAGTCAACATGGCTTTCTGCATGGGAAATCATGGCTCATTAATTTGACTGATTTTTTTGAAGAGGTGACAAAGAAGATTGATGAAGGCAATTAGGTAGACATTGTCTACATGGACTTCAGCAAGGTGTTCATTTAAAGAACAAAGAGCAAATAAATTTTACAGCCCAGGAACAGGCCCTTCGCCCTCCAATCCTGAGCCGATCCAAATGTACTGTCTAAATCTGTCGGTCAATTTCTAAGCATTTATATATCTCTGCTCCCCACCTACTCATGCATCTGTCGAGACGCATCTTAAATGAATCTATCGTGCCTGCCTCTACCACCTTTGCTGGCAACACGTTCCAAATGCCCACCACCCTCTGTGTGAAATTCTGACAGCGTGTATCCCCCTTAAACTTTCCACCCCTCACCTTGAAAGCACGACCTCTCGTTACTGAATCCTTCACCCTGGGAAAAAACTCGTCTCTATCCACCCTGACTATACCCTTCATGATTTTGAAACCTCAATCAAGTCCCCCCTCAATCTTCTTTTTTCTAGTGAAAATAAACCTAACCTCCTCAGCCTGTCTTCATAGCTAGTATTTCATTCTGATTGGTAGACAGATTAGTAAGTTTTGGTCACATGGGATACAGACGAAGCTAGTCACAAATGGCTTGAAGGAAGAGGGATATTTTTCAGACTGGAGGCTTGTGAGCAGCAATGTGCTGTAAGAATCAGTACTGAGTTCACTGCATTTCATCATTTATGTAAAGGATTTAGATGTGAATATCGGAGCCATAGTTATAAAGTTTATAGATGACATCAGAAAGGTGGTGTAGTAGATTATCTCAGAGTACAACGAGACCACAATAAGATGGGACAAAGGGGCAAGGAGTGACAGATAAAGTTTAATTTAGTTAATTACGAGGCTTTGCATTTTGGGAAAGCAAATCAGGGCAGAAATTATACACTTAATGGTAAGGTCCTGGGGCGTGTTGTGGAGCAAAGGGTCCGAGGGCTGCAGGTACATTGTTCCTTGAAAGTGGAGTCGCAGGTAGACAGTGTGGTGCAGAACACATTTGGCACATTTGCCTTAATCAGTCAGAGCATTGAGTATAGGAGTTGCGGTGGTATGTTGCCTCTGTACAGGATGTTGGTGAGGCCACTTAAAGAATACTGCATAAAACTCGATTGTCTGCAGAAAAGTTTTACTCAGATGTCCCAGGACTGGAGGTTTGAGCTTTAGGGAGTGGTTGATCAGGTTGAGGTGTTTCCCCCTGGAGTGTCAGAGGTTGAGGGGTGACATTATAGAGGTTTATAAAATCATCAGGGGCATGGATATTCTGAACAGCCACGCTCTGCTCCAAAGGATAGGGGAGTCCAGAACAAGAGAGCATAGGATGGAGGGGGAAGGGCGAATGATTTAGAAGGGACCTGAAAGTAAATGTTTCACACAAAGAGTGGTGTGTGTACAGAAAGTGCTGTCAGAGGAAGTGGTGATGGCGGATCAATCGCACATTTTAAAGGTATCTGAAAGAGGAGGGATATTGGCCAAATGCTGGCAAATGGGACTGGATCAGATTTTATATCTGATCAAAGTTTGTGAGACGATTTGTAGCTCGGGTGCTCGTTGCTGTGGTTCTGTTCGCCGAGCTGGAAGTTTTTGTTGCAAACGTTTCGTCCCCTGTCTAGGTGACATCCTCAGTGCTTGGGAGCCTCCTGTGAAGCGCTTCTGTGGTGTTTCCTCCGGCATTTATAGTGGCCTGTCCCTGCCGCTTCCGGTTGTCAGTTTCAGCTGTCCGCTGTAGTGGCCGGTATATTAGGTCCAGGTCGATGAGTTTGTTGATGGAGTTTGTGGATGAGTGCCATGCTTCTTGGAATTTTTTGTTTGGCTTGCCCTACAATGGTAGTGCTGTCCCAGTCGAATTCATGTTGCTTGTCGTCTGCGTGTGTAGCTATTAGGGATAGCTGGTCGTGTCGTTTCGTGGCTAGTTGATGTTCATGGATGCGGATCGTTAGCTGTCTTCCTGTTTTTTCCTATATAGCGTTTTGTGCAGTCCTTGCATGGGATTTTGTACACTACATTAGTTTTGCTCATGCTGGGTATCGGGTCCTTCGTTCTGGTGAGTTGTTGTCTGAGTGTGGCTGTTGGTTTGTACATAGAACATAGAACATAGGAGAATACACCGCAGTACAGGCCCTTCGGCCCTCGATGTTGCGCCGATCCAAGCCCACCTAACCTACACGAGACCACTATCCTCCATATGCCT
>NC_057717.1:40525675-40528008 GCF_004010195.1 Chiloscyllium plagiosum
GGGATAGGTGTATACCACTGGGCAAGAGTTACTGCTGGGGGAAAGGCAATTACGATGGGATTAGGCAAGATTTAGGAAGCATACGATTGGAAGGAAACAGCAGAGATTGGGCTCATTAGAAATTTGGAGCTTTTTCAAGGAAAAGCTCTTGTGTGTCCTAGATAAATATGTACCTGTCAGGCAGGGAGGAAGCTGTAGAGCGCGGGAGCCGTGATTTAGGAAAGAAGCAGAATCTCTGGTCAAGAGGAAGAACAAGGCTTATGTTAGGATGAGATGTGACGGCTCAGTGAGGGCGCTTGAGAGTTACAATGTCGCCAGGAAAGACCTAAAGAGAGAGCTCAGAAGAGCCATGAGGATACATGAGACGTTGTTGGTGGATGAGATCAGGCTAAACCCTAAGACTTTCTATAGGTATTTAAGGAATAAAAGAATGACAAGAGTAAGATTAGGGCCAATCACTGATAGCAGTGGGAAGTTGTGTGTGCAGTCAGAGGAGATAGGGGAAGCACTAAATGAATATTTTTCGACAGTAATCACTCGAGAAAACGACTTTGCTGTCGAGGAGAACACTAAGATACAGGCTACTAGACTTGGTGGGATTGAGTTCCACAAGGAAGAGGTATGAGAAATCCTGCAGAGTGTGAAAATAGATAAGTCTCCTGGGCTGGATGGGATTTATCCTAGGATCATCTGGGAAGCCAGGGAGGAGATTGCTGAGCCTTTGACATTGATCGTTAAATCGTCATTGTCTACAAGGACAGTGTCAGAAGACTGGAGGATAGCAAATATGGTTCCCCTGTACAAGAAGGGGAATAGAGACACCCCTGACATTTATAGACCAGTGAGCCTTACTTCAGTTGTTGGTAAAATGTTGGAAAAGGTTATAAGAGATAGGATTTATAATCATCTGGAAAATAATAATTTGATTAGGAATAGTCAGCACGGTTTTGTGAAGTTGAGGTCGTGCCTCGCAAACCTTTTTGAGTTCTTTGAGAAGGTGACCAAACAGGTAGCTGAGAGTAAACCGGTTGATGTGGTGTATATGGATTTCAGTAAGGCGTTCGATAAGGTACCCCACAGTAGATTATTGTGCAAAATGCGAAGGAATGTTGTTGTGGGAAATATAGCAATTTGGATCAGTAATTAGCTTGCTGAAGGAAGCAGAGGGTGGTGGTTGATGGGAAATGTTCATCCTGGAGTCCAGTTGCCAGTGGTGCACCGCAAGGATCGGTACTGGGTCCACTGCTGTTCTTCATTTTCATAAACGACCTGGATGAGGGCGTAGAAGGGTGGGTTAGTAAATTTGCAGTATGACACTAAGGTCGGTGGAGTTGTAGATAGTGATGAAGGATGTTGTAGGTTACAGAGAGACATAGCTAAGCTTCAAAGCTGGGCTGAGAGGTGGCAAATGGAGTATAATACGGACAAATGTGAGGTGAGTCACTTTGGTCGGAGTAAACAGAATGCAAAGTACTGGGCTAATGGTAAGATTGTTGGTAGTGCAGATGAGCAGAGAGATCTCAGTGTCCATGTACAAAGATCCTTGAAAGTTGCCATCCAGGTTGACAGGGTTGTTAAGAAGGCATACAGGTTTTTTTTTAGCTTTTATTAATTGCAGGATCGAGTTCCGTAGCCATGAGGTCATGCTACAGTTCTACAAAACCGTGGCCCGGCCGCACTTGGAGCATTGTGCACAGTTCTGATCACCGCAGTTTTCGAAGGATGTGGAAGCTTTGGAAAGGGTGCAGTGGATATTTACTGTGATGTTGCTTGGTATGGAGGGAGTGGCTATTTTAGTTAGAGAGAAGAAGGTTGAGAGTTGACTTAATAGAATCATATAAGATAATCAAAGGGTTAGATAGGGTAGACAGGGAGAGCCTTTTTCCAAGCATAGTGACGGCGAGCACGAGGGGGCATAGATATAAATTGAGGGGAGATAGATATATGATAGATGTCAGAGGTAGTTTCTTTACTCAGAGAGTAGTAAGGGTATGGAATACTTTGCCTGCAATGGTAGTAGACTCACCAACCTTAAGTACGTTTAAGTCGTCATTGGACAAGCATATGGAGGTACATGGAATAATGTAGGTTAGATGGACTTCAGAATCGTATGACAGGTCGGTGCAACATCGAGGGCCGAAGGACCTGTACTGCGCTGTAATGTTTCATGTTCTATATTCTATATGATGTCATCAGCTTCCCTGCTCCATGTCGGTGCATCATTGCTGCTGTCGTCCTCAGAATCATTTCATTAACAAAAATGGCCCTACTTGAACTAAAGATGTGTTTATTGCTGTGGTTCTGTTCGCCGAGCTGGAAGTTTTTGTTGAAAA
>NC_057717.1:40529522-40533222 GCF_004010195.1 Chiloscyllium plagiosum
AACTCTTTAGAGGGGCAGAATGGCCTCCTCCTGTCTCATTGTAACAATGTAGACTGGCTGAACTGAGTCTTCCTCTCTCTCTCTCTCTCTCTCTCTTTGTAACAGCCTCACAGGTGATTTGGGAAAACAACATGTGTTTCGCAGAAGGTGGCCATTGGGTTCCTCCAGGCTACTGCTCAATTTATGGCTAGTCTGATTGAGCTGAACATACCTTTCCTGTCTCTTCCCAATAAGCATTGAATCTCCCATCAATAAAAGATCAGTTAGTGTCAGACTTAAATATCTTCAATGACCTCGTCTTCACTATTCCCTGGGGATGACGGCACTACAGATCGCATCGTCCTCAATGGAGGTGGCCATTGGGTTCCTCCAGGCTACTGCTCAATTTATGGCTAGTCTGATTGAGCTGAACATACATTTCCTGTCTCTTCCCAATAAGCATTGAATCTCCCATCAATAAAAGATCAGTTAGTGTCAGACTTAAATATCTTCAATGACCTCGTCTTCACTATTCCCTGGGGATGCCGGCACTACAGATCGCATCGTCCTCAATGGAAAGGAACAACCTTATCTCAAACGTAAATGGGAGAACCGTTAATTTTAAAGTATGCTAACCTTACAGCAAATCACCTCCTCTTTTCAGCAATAAAGGCACAGCACATAGCAACAGAAATGGACCGATCAGTCCCTCAAAACTATCCTATAGTCCCATTGACTGTTCAGTAAAGTATTTATAAAACTTAGCCACCACTTCACCCTTGGGAAAATATTCCTGATACCTTCAGTCCATTTGAGCATAGTAAGTTGAAGTTTGGTCATTTGGCCCATCAAGTGTTCTTGGCTGTGCGATCCTACCATACAGATTTCTCAACACAATTCTCCCACATAATTACTATAACTCTTGATCCGCGTTTTAATCAATAATTATCAATTTCTGTCTTAAACACATGACTGTGTTTTTATCTCTATATGTTTGTCTGTGTTGTGTGTGTGTGTGTGTGTGTGTGTGTGCTTCTGTGTATATCTGCTTCATGGCAGGAGACATGGAGGGTTGTTTTTCAAACAAGCAGCCTGTGACCAGCCGTGATCCATGGTAAGCTGTGTTGGACCCACTTTTGGTTACCATTTATGTAATGATTTAGATGAGAATTATAGAAACCATAATTAGCAAATTTGCACATGACATCAATATGTGTTTTATTGTGGACAGTGTTTGTACAACGGTTAACAGTCTAAGATTACAAAGAGATCATGATCAATTGAATCATCGAATCATAGAGATGGACAGCAAGACACGAGACCCTTCATCTCATTCAAGCCGACCAGATATTCCGAACTAATCCAGTCCCATTTACCAGCATTGTTCTCATATCCCTCGAAACCCTTCCTATTCATAGAACCATGCATTTTGGTGTTGTAATTATGTAATTAGACAAGCCTCTATCACTTCTTTTCGCAACTCAGTCCATTAAACAACCCCCCCCCCCCCCCCCCGGTTCTGTGTGAAAACTTGCTCTTTAGTTCACTCTTATATCTTTCGCTTCCAACTTAAACCTATACCGTCTAGTTTTGTACTCCCCTACGTTGGGAAATAGATCTTGGCCATTCATCTTTCCCATGGTTTTATAAACCTCTGAAAGATGCAAATGTGACTGCAATCAACATGAATGACTGTGCGTTGACTCATCCCGGGCCGAAATACTGAAATTCAATACTGACACATCTTCATTCTCCATCACGGCACAAATCTAAAGTCATTTTGATCAACGTGTTCAGACATATAATGAATCATCTGTGTGGTATTTGAACCGAGACCATTAGGCTCAGAGGGATGGTCACGACCACCACTCAGCAATCGCCCGAAAATGTGCAACATGATTCTCCTGTGTGTTTGCTCATCAGCCTCTTCTGAAATGTTGTGAAACAACTCCACAACAGGCAGGACTTGTCACCTGACTATCTTCTTCAGAGATAGGGACACTACCACAACTTCATGGACTAGAATCGAATCCAGACCTCTGACTCAGAAGCACTGGCGCTACCCTCCACGCAAGAATTAAAACAAGATTTGTAAACGTTTGTGGCTCAGGTTGAGGTTTAGGGTGTAGGTTTGCTCGCTGAGCTGTAGGTTTGATATCCAGACGTTTCATTACCTGGCTAAGTAACATCATCAGTGGCGACCTCCCAGTGAAGCGAAGCTGCTGCCTCCTGCTTTCTATTTATATGTTTGTCTTGGATGGGATTCCTGGGGTTTGTGGTGATGTCATTTCCTGTTCGTTTTCTGAGGGGTTGATAGATGGTATCTGTCAACAATGTGATTGTTTATGGCGATGTGGTTGGAGTGCCAGGCCTCTGGGAATTCTCTGGCATGTCGTTGCTTAGCCTGTCCCCAGATAGATGTGTTGTCCCAGTCGAAATGGTGTATTTTTTCATCTGTGTGTAGGGCTACGAGGGAGAGAGGGTCGTGTCTTTTTGTGGCTAGCTGGTGTTCGTGTATCCTGGTGGCTAGCTTTCTTCCTGTTAGTCCTACGTAGTGTTTGTGGCATGTACTTGCATGGAATTTTGTAGATGAAGTTGTTTTAGGATATATTTTAAGTGTCAGCTTTCAGATCTGTATGAATTTAATAAATTCTCATCACCATTACTTAAGCACACAGACAACACCTCTCATTGTTACATGAATAAAATCTATTAGCGTCAACACTAGGATGATGAGAGCATGTGCTCTGCCATTGAAATAAAGCATGAACATGTTTAATTGCTTGACTATGATTTCCAGCTTAAATGGTTATTATCTGTGGTCGACAGTATTATGGAAAGAAATCCTGCGACACTCTCTGCACTTTGGTGGATCTCGTAATTGAATCAATACTGAACACCAGAGACGAGGAAACAGCACCGTTTCTAGCGAAGAAGACTGATCACAATTTCAAACCTCCAACATGTGGTTTCTGTCCTCCTAAAATCATGAAATGATACAAGGCAACGCTTTACTTTTCAGCCTCTGCTTACCACACCTCCCTCTGCCTGAGCAAGACAAACCAAGCTCTTGGTGTTTAGGAAAATCAAGGCTGGTGTTTGTTTGTCTTCAGGAGAGGGAAGGTATTTTAAAATTTAAGGGGGTGCGTGAGGGGGCAGTAATATCACTCACTGATCTGAGGTGTGGCAGATGGAGTTTAACTTGGGTAAAAGTCAGGTATTGCATTTTGGTATTTCAAACAATTGGAGAGTGTATATAACTACTGGTAGTGCATTGGTAGTGTTATAGAAAAGAAGGCAGCAGGGTAGCAGATATAATTCTTTGAAGTCTGGGGCACATATAGAAAGGTTGTTATAGGTTATTTCATTACCCAGAACTTTGAGTTTACAAGCCTTCTAGTCATGCTGAGATTGCGCATGCCATTGATAAATCCCTTTCTGTCGTACTGTGTGCAGTTCCGTTTTAGGAAGACACTGACCAGGACGTTGCCGGGAACACCTCATCTTCTGCCTCGGGAGCCTACAAACACACGGCATGTACATTCGGTTCACTAATTTGCAAATCTCCCCTTCCCTACCCAGATCGCAGATCCCACCCTCTGACTCAGATCCACCCTCTCGAGGGGTCCTACCTGTCCATCTTCCTTCCCACCTATCCACCCCACGCTCCCCAACGATCACTATCACCTCCCACCTTCGCCCACCTATCGCCTACCTTTCC
>NC_057717.1:40533539-40565819 GCF_004010195.1 Chiloscyllium plagiosum
TTGCAGTAAAGTCTGTCATTACTCCCATATCCAAGGCATCCAGTGTGTGTACATTTTAAATTATTTTAAATTTTAATAAAACTGTATTGAACTGAAAGGTGTTGGCTGGAGATATTTGTTCAGCGACTGTGATTGATGTCGGTCTCTATGGATCCTAAATGTGTCACTATGAGGGTTTGCCACTTCTTTTAAGTGGGAACTTGGTTCAATGTGCTATCCCAGAGTATGAGCCAGAGGAGCACTGACAATTCTAATAGGGATCTCCAAATCATGACTAATGGGGATCAGCAGCTGCAGAGAGAGAGTGAGGAGAGATCAGTATCTGAGTACATTGGACTGGAATGTTCCAACAATGGGTTAATAACGGAGAACGATACACTGGAATGTTCGAACATTGCATCAGAATCTGAAAACATAAAACTTGAATGTTCCAATGAATCGAAATCTGAGAACATTAGACAGGAATCTTCAAACAACTGATCAAAATCTGAGAACATTCGACTGGAAGATTACAGAAATGGATCATAATCTGAAAACATTAGACTTGAACGTTCCAACAATGGAAAGGAGTTTATCCTGTGTTCTGTAATAGCATTCCCAGCCTTGGATATTTTTAGCATGGCTGATCTATCATGAACTGTTAGTTATTCATACTTGGTATTACCACATTCTCGCTATTGGTGCTCCTGCTAAGTAGGTCTAACTGTCTATTAATATAATTGCTGCTCATATTTTTTATTTAATTTGGAAATGTGGAATTCAAAGTTCTCAGTTCCAATCAAAAATTCCCTTCCTTAGAATTTATAATTCATAAACTGCTATTTTCAATTTACTCACCAATATGCGAGGAGGAAACAAACTTTTCTTACAATCCAACCTTATATCCTTCTCGCAATGCACAGATCTATGTTACCACATTTTTCCCACTCACTATTTATTTACTATTATTCGATACTGTCTAATATCACCATCATAATATCTCAGTCTTCTCCTCAGCCTCAGCGAAACTTCTGTGTAAACCATCATTTGTGCCTTTATTTAATCCGAATTCAGCTGTTTCAAGTTTCTTCTAACCACGTGTTCATTACAAAATAATTCTGCTTGAAATGTTTAACTGGTTTTCTGCACAGAATCTGTCAGACGGGAAGACAGTGCATGGTGCTCAAGTCTTTGACTCATAATTTAAAGGCACAGAATAATAATCGGTTGATACCTCATGATGTAAATTGATGGCATTGAAATGAAACCATCATGATTCATTATAAGAAAAGCTCATCTTCTTGTCTCATGTCATATAGAAAAAGGGCAATGAGTTGTCTGTCCCTAGTTAAACCTCTGTGCGACTGGAACTTCACAGCAATATGTTTTTCTCTTTACTGTCACGTGGAACAGCTGAACCAGACACTCAGTTCAAGATCGGCATAACATGCTGGCCTGACGAGTGCTGCAGACATCCTGGGAGGGAAGAACAAAACGAATGATAACTCCATTCCTCTGTGTGCTTCCCATATGGCTTCAGGTTATTTCCATTCAGGTAGGACACAATTCCTTCTTTCAAGTGCCTTCTTTCTTAGTATCTCCCCGAGAAGGATGTTTATGTCCATCAGCACCTATGGTGTTGGCTTTATTGTTGCTGATTTACAGATGTAAGGAGATTTTAAATTCCACATTATTCCCAGTGCATCGGGAAAAATGCATTTCATGGCACAGGAAAGAAACGGAGATGTCGAAGTGAGGAAATAAAGGTTATTGTGATCAAACCTGAGAGTGTTGTTGAGGCGGTATCTGGCGTTTTATGTACAGACTTTTTCTCCCGGAAAAGGAATAATTACCTTGCCATCGAAAGACTGCAAACAGTTTCAATGGACTAATTCTTGGAATGATGGTACCATCAGGAGTGAGTGAGGAATAATCTGTAGCGCTGTGAGAATAGACAAGATTATTGCCTTCAAATTAGAGGCAGATGAACAGTCACTCATGATGCTCTAAACGCACACTGATACGGTGAAAAATTCCATGACTATTTTTTAAAAATTCGGGTTACATGATTTTTGATGGTTTTAGAGAGACAAATGACGTTACCTTCAACGCATCCCCACTCCCATGTCGATTGTGAGAGACAGAGCGAGGGCCAGACTTTGAGCACACTCTCTCCACATTTGAACAATGCAGTTGGTGTGTGATGCTGCACTGAACGTCATGCTATACACAAACCCGACAATAGCCTCAATACGTTCATTTTAAAACAGTTAACTTGTCCCACCAGCTTCTGACCTCTATGAGGACCATATTTCTGTTTCCTCGCAATGGAAGATGCCTTTTTTAGACTTGACACAAAACATTTGGCTTCCTTCCTCACTGCCAGCAAACCACGTTAAAGTATCAATGTTCCACAGGTATTGAAGCCATGACGAACATCGTAGAGCCGTCTATGAGTAGTGCCTTCTCCATTGGTTTGTCATGTTGGAGCATCAGTGATACTCTCATATTCCTGTATAAGTGTCTCGCGGGTTGAGCGGCCTCCTCTTCCCCCCATGGAACAAGTTAAACGGTCTTTGAATGCGTTCTCCCTCTTCGGTTTACATTTGTTTCAAAGGCTGAATGGTCTCCACATATCCATGTGCAACCAGCTTGAATGAGCGTCGCTTTTCACTGTGGAAATGTGCAGTGTCTGGCAGTACTGTTACATGAAAGTTACCGACAATTTAACAGCAGAAAACTGACTGCTCTCCGTGTCTTGCTGCACAAGGATATAGAGTGCTTCAACAACTGAGAGGGGAACAAATGTTCTGATCATTGTGTGATCTTCAGTGAACATCTCCACTTCTGATCTTATGTTGAGGAAAAGACATTGTTAAAGCAGCTGGGGATATTTCTGCTGAGGAAGCTAACTAAAGGATCTGCTGAAGAGATGTCCAAGGACTGAGAGGATTGTCGGCCACCGACCACAAATACGTTTCTTTGTTGTCTGAAAGACCCCAACCAATGGGGGGATTACATCTAATTTCCATGAAGCTCAAATAAGTTGGTGGTCCCGATGACTTCCTCAGTCAAGTATTGCCTTGATATCAATGCCACTCAATCTTTCCCTGAGCCCCTGTAATCAACTCTTATTCATACAATTACGTATGGTGTGTGTGTGTGGAAGGAGTGTTTTCTTCTCACAGAGGATAATCAATGACAGGAATTACGTGGACTGGAGAGTTAGGTGAGTTACATCGCTGAAAGTATTTAAAGAGAAGGTAGATGGATTTTTGACGTGTCAGAGAGCTGAGGGGTGTGAAGAATTGGGCTTTGAAGATGAGCTATTGCTAACAGAATATCAGCAATAATCGTGTGCGGTGGCTGAATCGTCCGAATTACCTGATCCGGTTGCTAATGTTCTCATATTCTGTAATTACAAATCTAATAGTTGTAATTTTCCTGAAAGTTCGGTTATTAAATCTTGCAGTCAAAGAGAGCAAAGTACTTCGTGACTCACCTCTGGATGAGTTACGGGTTTGTATTCACCGTGAAGCTTGGTCGACAACATGGCCAACAAACGAAGCACAGGTTGCTGAGAGAAGATAGTCTGCAAAGAGACCAGAGGCATCCTTCGAACCTAGCCTGGATTCACCAGTGACATTTCCAACCCACAGCCAACTATGTGTGACAGTCTTGTGGGACTGAATGAGATTCTGTGTTACTGTGTAACAGATACTTCGATTTGAGAGGCTGAATGGAACAGAGGAGCAAAGCACTGAGGAGCCGAAATTGCTCATTAGTCACGCTGTACCTGCTCCACCACGCACTAAGGACTTGGCTGATCTTATTGTGGTCTCAGCAGCACTTTTATTGTCTGAATACCGTTCTCCCACATTCACTTGTCTATCAAGTGTTTCACAAATATACCTATAAATAAATACAAACATCTAGGCACCAGGAACGTCTGGGTCAGGAAATTCCCACTTGAACTGCCCTTTGAAACTTTCTTATTTGTGTTCCGAACAATGTTGTCGTGTCACTGTTTCCATTTCCAGTCCCACTCCTACACAGGTTACAACAAATTTTAAATGAAACCAGTTTAGTGATGTGGCCAATGAGAGAGGTCTCAGCCCGGGTCATTTTATAAAAAAAATGTGAGACGCAGAAAATGGAACTCATTTGAAAAAAGGAAAATGATAGAGTCTCGCAAATGTTATTCTGTGTTTGAAATGATTCTGCACACACAAGCTGCAAGTAATGAGATTTCTTTCTGGAACAGTGGGATTTGGCTGAACTCTCTTTTAGAGATTCCAATGAATAGTCGTCATGAATCCTTCACAAGTGGTAAAGATAACTCAGGGATGTTATAGACTCACACTTTGCTATCAGGAGGAACAAAGTCAGAGAGAGGGATCAATCGGCTGCTGATTCTCAGGAAGGAAAATTTCTCTCACTCTCTCTGCTTAACCATGCAAGAATGTCAACAGAACAACAAACAGAACAATATGTGATCTCCTGGAATCTTCTCTGGAAACGATGATAATGGACTATATGCAGGTGCATCATTGCTGTTGTTGTACACTGTGCCTTTCATTAGTTAAAAAAAAGTTCAGCTTTACAATTTGATAGCATGTGTATATGTGTTTGCGTAATTTCTACATTTTGGTCGATGTCCTCATAATGTGTTAATGTCAATGTATCTTTTATTTCAAATTGGTTCTCTAGCTTTAATCTCCTTAACAAGAGAACAGATGCTTCCCGCTGAAAGATCTTTCTGATAATCATGTATTGTTCAACAAGATTTCACATTGATGATTGTGAGAGACGATTTCGGTACAAATAGTTAAGATGTGCATGACCTCAGAGTCTAAGGGGAATAGAGCCGTGGGGGTAGGGTAAAACATGCTTCTCTGTAATAAAGGACGAGACATCTGCTGCTACAGAGTAGAAAAACAAGTCCTTGATTGATAAGACCACTAACTCTGACAGAGAAGAATAAGGCCTTGACTGATAAGAATACAGGGTAGAAAAACAACTCGGGAAACTGTTGCAGACTTTGTGAGAATGTGAACCTCGTGACTCTTTAGAGCTATAGAGGGGAGGGACTTGTACTGTATTTAATCAGAAACATTGTTAGCCTAGCGCGCCTTTTTTTTCAAGGGTGCCCAACTCTGAAGACTTGTTAATAAAACTTTGTTTTCCTGAATTTGTCTAGAGCGATTATTGAGAAGCGATTTTCGTTTCTAACAATGATCAAAACTGATAATCCTCCATAACAAGGGCCATTCATTCGGTAATGACAAAATGGAAATGTCTTTGAAAATCTTTTAAAGTATTTTTTTTTAGTCTAGTGATTCAAAAATGTACAAAACTGTGGTCTCAGGAATGCCATGTAACGCTAGCAGTAAAACATTCCTCATAAAACCTGATACCTTTTTGCAGAAACAGCACCATTCCACTTATGTCCTAAATGACTTGCTTCATATGCAGACTGACATCACATGATTCATGTACGAAGAACACGGAAACTGCATGTATGGCGGAGTACCGCAATCTTTCTTCATTTAAATTAATTACCACTGACTTTTCCTTCCGGCCAAAATGGACAATTCACATTATGTTATTTCTGCTGAAGGTTTGCTCACTAACGTTCCCTGTCACTTTGCAGAGTCAGTACCTCCATTTGACGGCACATTGAATGATTATTTTGATGTGCGAGCTAATTGAGCTCCAGGTCATTATGGCCGCTTCCTCCATATTTTTGATCAGGAATATTGATCATTGACGTCTCCACGGTAATCTCTGAGGTACTCCACCGGTTACAGCTTTGAAACTTCAAAATAAACATTTTACTCTACTGTCTATTTCCTGCTTTCGGCAGCTTCCCTGTTCCTGTGTAGCAGCTCAGGTGGTTTGAGCATTCTCCTCCTGGCCAGTGTAATGTGCTCAGCAAACTGAATTATTTCATTCTATATTCCTGTGTAATTCCTTCGAGGGGTATAATAGTCTCCTCCCGTCTCATTGTAATGATCCTGTGTGGCTGAATGGGATGGTTCCCTACCCTGTAAGAGCATCGAGGGGAGATTGAGAGAACAGCACATTGGGTAGGGGCAGCAGTTGGTCATTCGGCGGCACAATTCAGAATGTTCATGGTTGATCGGATTGTATCTGACCCTCCGATTTTGTCTGAAAATCCGATTGTGTCTGACCATCCGTCTCCTTTCTGTTCCCAATAAACATAGACTGACCTGTCCAACAAATATCAATCGAGCTTAGCCTTTAATATCCGAGTCTCCACTGATCCCTGAGGATGTTGACATCACTGATTGCATATGACGAAGTGAAAGTGACATCCTTATTTCATTGCTGGGCCCGTTATGTTAAGGCTATGTTAACCTAACATCAAATCTCCATCTCTTTTGAGACATAAGGAGACAATAATTAGGAATAGACATAAACGATTCCACCCTTCAAACCTGTCCCACATTCCCACTGACTCTTTCCAATCAAATCTATGTCAAACCCAGCCTCTGCTGCTGTCTCAGGAAGAGAATACCCGAGAGCGCAACACCATACGAGCATTAATTAAAGAAGCTGAAATAGGCCATTCGGCCCATCGAGTCCAAAATTCCTTTCAATAATTTCTTAAATGTTCCTCAGCATACCCGAATGTCTTGTTCAAGTCCAGCATTACTAACACTCAGATTTCACAGAATCTTATGCTTGAATGTTGCAAATAGCAAGAAGAAGCAAACATTGGTGTGCGATCTACCTAAACCAAAACTGGCGTGCTAATATTCTGCATCATATGCTCTGGAAATTACATATGCAAATACATGCCAGGGGAAGCAATGGCCCAGTGGTGTTCCCGCTGTACTCTTAACCCCGTAACACAGGTAATGTTTTGGGGACCCTGGTTCGAATCATGCCATGTCAGATGGTGGAATTTGAATTCAACAAATATTGGAATCAAAGGTCTATGATGGCCAGCCATCCAATGGATATTGTTGGAATAACTCGTCTGGTTCACTCATGCCGTTTAGCGAACGAAACTACCTTCCTTTCTGATCTTCTTAAATTCCAACAGTTTACAGTCTACTGTGACGGATTTGAGCTCAACAAGCTGTGTCGAACAAGGCTGAGAACAGGCTTACAATATAACTGCTCGTGCGGCACAGCGCTGCCTGTGGGAGTGGTAGAGTCAGAATCTTTGGTGACCTTTAAGCGGCAATTGGATAGGTACATGGATAGGTGCTTAAGATAGGACAAATATTCGGCACAACATCGTGGGCCGAAGGGCCTGTTCTGTGCTGTATTGTTCTATGTTCTATGTCCTATGACACAGAAATGAGAAACCGAAAAATATCCATCATTTTACTGTTCGTGATCTCGGCCAATTTCATCCTGTTATGGTCAACATTAATGCTGTATTCTATATGGTTCCGGATGTGTAATATTGGGTATTCGTCTGTGTTTCTCGATGAATATCTGAGGGAATTGGGCTTCATCCTGCAGCTCCTCAGTTGCTGCACAAACACCGCGATTTATGCTGTGACCCAGACTAAGTTCATGTGACTCCACCTTCAGCAACCCAGAGAACTCTTAACTGCTCTCTGACATGGGTAATATGTGTTGGTTACCCAGTGATACGCCCATCACTCGTCTGGTTCACTAATGCCGTTTAGCGAACGAAACTACCTTCCTTATCTGATCTCGCCTTCATGTGACTCCACCTTCAGCAACCCAGAGAACTCTTAACTGCTCTCTGACATGGGTAATATGTGTTGGTTACCCAGTGATACGCCCATCCTGTGAATGAGCAAAATGTAATTGTAGATGCTACAGTAATAATGGAGTTTCTGGGATATATCTGGTCAGTAACAGCAGATTTATAGAAATAGTGAAGTGCCTAAAAAATGCGTCCATTTCTTTAAGATAAAAACGCCGACGGGTGAGACAGTGACAGAATGATGGTTAACATAACAAATTAAAGATTACATTAATCACAGAAAGTGACAGCAGAAGAATTCCCGACATTGGTGAAACCTGTGAATTCTTGGAAATTGACGATCCAGAAAAGGAGAGCCATGAATCTGATAAGTAAACCAAAAAAAGAAAACATGCATGCAAGCAAACAGTAAAGCAAAGACTGCGTAAATCTGCAGTCGATACAACAAAGAATGCAAAGTAAAAGCAAGGTCAAGCGTGGAAATATGTAATCGGGAGAGGAGAGTTTATTGTGGACAAAAGGGAAATGGTCAAGAAAATAACTAGTTACTTTGCATCTGTCATCATGAGGGAGATCACGAAAACCTCTGAGAAATACCAATTGATCATATAGTATTTGTGGAACTAAAGTCAACTTATATCGGTGACAAGGTAGTACTTGAAAATGTAGTCCAATCTGAGAAAGGTTATACTAATCACAGAGGAAGTGCAATGGCCACTGTCCAGACTAATCCCTCAGATGGCAACATTGCCTGATGTGGAACCTCAACGTGCGCTCACCAGAGTTTCAAAGAATGAGAGGTGACCGCAATGAAATTTGGAAAATTCACTAAACAGATGGAAAGTTGTAAATAAACAGGATTTGTTTCCCCTGGCTATCTACTCTATATTTAAGGCAAATAATGGCAGATTAAGGGACAGGCCGTTTACGAATACAATGAGGAGCAGAGTCTTCACTCAAAGGGGGGGGGGGTGACTAAAAAAGGTACATGAAAACCTGCTGCCAGGGTAAGATTAGGCAGGATGCCCAAATATTTCCTGAAGAAGGGCTTATGTCCGAAACGTCGATTCTCCTGCTCCTTGGATGCTGCCTGACCTGCTGTGCTTTTCCAGCAACACATTTTTCAGCTATTCTATAAGTGCAGCAAGCAGAAAAGATTAACCAGGGATCAGGTAGGACCCATTAGTTACTTGCCAAGTTGCATCCAATTCAAACAGGAGATAGAGGGTCGTGGTAGAAGGCTATTTGTGTAACTGGAGACCAGTGTTCAATGGTGCCCCATTGGGATCAGTGATGTGTCCGTTATTTTTAATTCGGAGGTGCCAGTGTTGGGATTGGGATGGACAAAGCTAAAAATCACCAGGTGATAGTCCAGCAGGTTTACTCAGAGGCACGAAATTTCAAATCGCTCAATCACTTGATGAAGAAGCAGCGCTTCGAAAGCTCGTGCCTCCGAATAAACCTGTTCGACTAAAAGCTGGTGTTGTGTGATCATTAAATGTATCATTTGTGACATTAATAAACCATGTAGATATGAATGGGGGTGAAGGGGAAGTATCATATATAAGTTAGTGTTTGATACAAAGATTGGCTGTGTTTTTGGCAGGAGGCAGATGCTCGTATGTTACAGGAAGGTACAAAGAGAATGGTCAGTTGGGCAGATCAATAGCAGATGGAATGTAACCCTGATAAATATGTGGTGATGCACTTTTGAAGATGGAACCAGACGGGGAGGACTCAATGAATGGCAGCACACTAGGAAACTCAGAGGGTGATTCTCTACTGGTCCCTGAATGTGACTAAACAGTTCAATACACAAATTGGCAAATCATAAACCGTAAATATTGTTTCTTTCATCAAATAACAGATTATAATAGCTATGGTATACTTTGGTTAGGCCAAAATGGAATGTTGTGTGCAGTTCTGGGAGCCCCTATTACAGGAAGTCTTTGATTGCACTGGATGGGGTGCTGAGGAGATTCGAGGAGAAAGTGAGGGCTGCAGATGCTGGAGATCAGAGCTGAAAATGTGTTCCTGGAAAAGCGCAGCAGGTCTGCCTGGGAACCCTCCAACCACAAGGGATGAACTCAGATTTCTCTAGTTTCCTCATTTCCCCTCCCCCTCCTTGTCTCAGTCAAATCCCTAGAACTCAGCACCGCCTTCCTAACCTGCAATCTTCTTCCTGACCTCTCCGCCCCCACCCCACTCCGGCCTATCACCCTCACCTTGACCTCGCTCCACCTATCGCATTTCCAAAGCCCCTCCCCCAAGTCCCTCCTCCCTACCTTTTATCTTAGCCTGCTGGACACACTTTCCTCATTCCTGAAGAAGGGGTTATGCCTGAAACGTCGATTCTCCTGCTGAGGAGATTCACCAGGATGTTCCATGGGATGGCTCACTTCAGCTATGAAGAGAGCCCTGATAAGCTTGGTTTGTTTACTTTGGAGCAGAGAAGGCTGAGGGGGCCATGATTCAAAAGGATATGATTACGAGGGGCATGGACCAGGGTGGACAGACAGCCACTGTTCTTATAAGACAGAGACAAGAAAAAGGTGGAGCACACTTTTAACGTGAAGGGTTTGCAGTTTAGAAAGGTTTTGAGGACTGTATATCACTCATAGAGTTTTAGGGACTGAAATGTACTTCCGGAGAGGGGAGTTGTCACAGGGAACATCACAACCGTTAAAAAGTACTTGGACGAGCAGTTGACATTGTCATAGCATTCCCGGTTATGGGCCTTGTGAAGGAACGTAGGACAAATGCTGATAGTGCTGTATTTCTGACTGTCCAGAGTCTATGCTTCTGTGATTGTATTGTGTGTAAGGTCAATCATTGAGTAGATTAAGACAGGAATTGATGGGTTTCAGAACAATATATTCACAAGAGTAATAAGAGTGAACCTGTAAAAGCTTCAATGCGTATGTCAATGGCACAATTTGGGGAAAACTGTGCAGCTTTCTTACAGTTTGAAACCAGAGAATGGAGAATTGAGAACAGGTAACTGGCAGAACTATGAAGCAAGTGTTTTTTTTATGTCTCACAGAGGAAAACAAAACAATAAATCTCTCAGAAATACTAGGAAACATTAGTCTGGGAAGAAAAAAATAATGGAATGAAATTAGCAAATACACATTTTAGAGAAAGTATTGCGACTGAATGTAATGAACATCGACAACGTGAAAATATTATTATCAAATGGGAATCATATTTGAGAAACAGATTTTTAGCCAAACCTTGGAAAACCAATCAATGCAATACAATTGCATTTTCAGAACGATTTTTCATAAAGCCTCAAGTGCAGTATGCAAACTCGAAACTTATGGGACTGTGATTAATATCAGGGCATTGTTTTAAAATGAAAAGGCTAACAGGAAACAGTGAGTTGGAATAAAGTTTTTTTTTAAATTGGAAGTCTCGGGCTGAAACCGGGACTTTGGCCCCAGCTATCCCAAATATACATCAAACCTTTGTTACAGGGAATCAAATGCAATGTTTCCAAGCCTGATGATGGTACTAATCGATATCGGATTGTGAGTGCGTGAGGAGGATGTGACTGATACAAGTGGAATGCTCGGACAAATATGTGGCAGAGGAAGACCAATGTGGGTACATGTGATGTTGTGCCCTTTGATGGGAAAAGCAAAACGGCAGCTTTCCATTTGAAAAGGTTGCAAAATGTTACTCTATAAAGGAACATATGCTCCTTTTTGTTTCCTTATGCACTGACCACCGAGATCCATGCAGGGCAGTGAGTTCTGAAGCCAGGAGTAAAGAGTGGAAATGGCATAGGCACACTGACCTGTGCATATAGACTCACCAAGTAGGGAGCTGTAACATCGAAAAGGATCCGGTTTTCCCTGTACACCAGTTACTGAAAGCAACATTGCAGGAACAGGTATCAATTAGGAAGGAAAGTGGTGTGTTGACCTTCATATCAAGTGGATTTGAGTCCAAAAGAAAGGATGTCTTACTGTAGCTGGACAGGGCCTTGGTGAGACGCATATGTCGAACACAGCAGCATTGTGTGCAGGTTAGGTATCAATACATAATAAAGGACAAACCTGACATTGCGGGAGTGCAGCGAATAATGACCAGAATGAACTCTGGGATGACAGGCTTGTTGTGGAAGCAGAGTTTGGGTCGACTGGGTCTGTATTCCATGCAGTTTAGTGAAACGAGTGGAGATCTCAGTGAAATATTTAAAACACTGACTGGGAGGTAGAGATAACAATCAGGGGATATTAATTCCCTGTGGCATTTAAAACAAGGGGCCACTGTATTAGGTACAGTCAGGCCACTCTGCATTGAGGTGAGAATAAATGTCTTCACTCAGTGACTGGTGAATGTGGGGAATTCTCTCCCAGATAAGGCTGTCAATGTCAAGCCAATGGATATAAATAGGGATTTCTGCAAATTAAATATATGGAAAGAGAGAGAGAGCAGAATAATGCTTTGGGGGTAGAGTATCAGCCATCTTAACAGGTAATTTCCCAAAATGTGGTAGCTGTGATTCTGTGAAACACTGTGTTATTGAAAATCATACAAATCAGTAATGGGGCCTGCAGAAGAAAAACAGCGTAAGAGGAAAACCGCCAAAAATTTCGCTGAAAATCTAAACAAAAATACTAGCTAGCTGAACACAAATGAAAGCAAAGTCTAATTAAATCTTTAAAACATATATATTGCAATGAAGCAGTACAATGAATGTAACACTTCAGTACGACAATCACTGACTGCAGTACTGTTACTTTCACCAATCCCTTCACTAGAACGCGCGCGAAACTACTGACCACGTGATACCGACGTGGAATTCCAGTCCTCCCCAAGATTCTCCCTTAGTCTGAAAAAAAAATCCTTCCAAATGTAGGCTACAATTCCCAGTTGCAGGCTAACGTTCAAGACTTGCACAGCCGATTAAATTCGTGTTTCAGCTGAACACACTGAATGTGCATTGTACAGACAAGGATCCTAAGGCATGGTTTTTATGTTCAGGTGTTGCCTCGCATGGAATCGCGTCACAGTGAATGAGAGCTTGCTTTATAACATTAACATCGGCAATTCACTAATCGCGTTACAGCCACACCAGTTTGACAAACATGCGCTAAAGGAGAACCGTAATGGTGAGCAAAGTCAAAGGACACAAGTGACTGGTACAAGTCAACGACCCAAGTGACTATATTTCCTGATAATAAGCCCATTAAGGGATACTTACGTTGTGTGGGAAAAGTGCTTTGTGGCGATGTTCGGCCATGAACTGGAATTTGGTAGGCTGAATGTGTTGGATGGTGAAAGTGAGGAATGCAGAGGCTGGAGATCAGAGTCAAGGTTAGAGTGGCGCTGGAAAAGCAACACAGGTCAGGCAGCATCCGAGGAGCAGGACAATCGATGTTTCGGGCAAAAGTCCTTCATCAGCCCTTCATCACCATTCCTGATAAAGGGTTTTTGCCCAAAACACCGACTTTCCTGCTCCTCACATTCTGCCTCACTTGTTGAGCTTTTCCAGCACCACTCTAATCTCAATGTGTTGTATGGCCTATACATTTCCCATGTTTCTGTGCAGTCTTTCGAAAAACTTTGTAAATGCTGCCCCAAACTCTCAAATGGTATGAAGGAGGTATCTGCAGGGTCGGCAGGATTGTGTTTCCCGTTCCTGTTTCCAATACCGAGGCTGGGTCCGGGTGTTCTGTCCAGGTTTATCCTTTGAGAACTCGGTGCAGTTTGATAAAACAGATTTTCTTCCTTGGCTGTTTCAGAGACCATTGAAGAGTTTATCACATATCTGTGTGTCTGGAGTCGCTTTTCTCCCAGACCAGGAAAGCACGGGAGATTTTCTTCCTGAAAATACATTGTGCAAGCAAATTGGAATTTACAAGACTAGTTTCAAGACTGACAGCAGATTTTATACCATGATATTTTATCAGTTGTTCATTAACTTTCAACAGCTACCGCAGCATTATCCTGATCTGGGTTAGGAATCCAGTGACATTACCATCTCGACATGGGCACATATTGGAAACCTCATTGTGCAGGTTTTATTGGTGCTGCTTGGCAGCTGTATCAAAAAAAAAAATAACTGCTTCCAATTTGAATATCGTGACGAGACAGAGAGGGTGGCAATTGTTCATGTTATTTAAATTCTCCTCTTAGGGGACTGTACATAACTAAGGAATTTTCCACCTTGTCAGGGAGAGGTCAGATTTGGAGCTAGAATGAACCAGCGTCCCCATGGACACAGCTTGTTGTGCAGTAAAGTCTTCATCCTCTTGCAGGAATGGTGTCAGGCGCCATTGCTTTTGTCGTATCTACTGTGTTTAGCTGTTTGTTCCTGTTGTGTGTAGCCAATCGAATTGTTTGAAGTCTGGCAGCTGTGATTCTGTGGGCATCATAAGGAGAGTAAGGTGGATCATATACTCAACAATTCTGGCCGATGATGGTGCAGGTACTATATCCTTGTCTTTTACACTGATACGCAGGACTGCTCCATTATTTCAGATGGGGATATTTGCAGTGACCTTTCCTCCAGTGATTTGTTTATTCGTCCATCGCTATTTATGAGTGAACGTTGTTTAACTGCAGAGCTTTGATCTAATCTGTTCATCACTTTGATCTAGCTTTAGTGCGTTGTCATAAGGTTTAGGTACACATGGTTCTGACCCTGGCATGTTCACCCTCACTCGTCACTGAATCATAGGTGAGGGAGATGGTAATCGTAGACAGAGGGATTACGTTAAACAAAAAGTTACAGGATATGGTTGAATGCAGTTCTACTTCAAGTGTTGCTGTGGTCTACAGCACGCCTTGAATGCACAGCTTTGAGCTGCAATATCTGCACTGCAATTCTGTCAGTCCTCCAATTCACATCGAGGCCCATTCACCCATTAGCCTTGCACTCGATGATGTACTCTGTTTTCCGATGTGATCACACTTCCATTTTCATACTTTCATTCTGCTGAGAGTATCTCCTTGGTGTGATGTCTCCAATCTGAAAAATCCTTCAAAAACATTTAACTGATTTTAATACGACTGTATAATTTGCCTGAATCGTTTGCCTTGAGTAGTGCCACCTTTGTGGTGATGTAAGTGCGTTTCCCTCCGTTTGTCTCCCTTACCCTGCTTAAGAGCTATTTAGTGTCAGTGATGCCAGCCTTATGTAGTTTCAGAACCAGTGCATTTGTGCACCTTAAGTTATTTTGTTCCCATCCCGGTGTATGACGCTCTGTGTTGGGGAGGGTGTTTGAGCAGCTTTGACATACGCCTTTGAAACGTGTTCAAAAACAGAAATTTCAGGAGAGACTGAGCAAATCTGGCAGCATCTATGCGTTCAGTTCATTTTCAAATTTACTAACCCATCCCTCGAAGCCCATCTAAAGATCATTCATAAAAATGACAAACAGCAGTGGCCCCAAAGCAGTTCCTTGCAGCACACCAATGGTAACCGAGTTCCACAATGAACATTTCCTATCAAACACCACCATTTGTCTAATTTCAGCTCGCCAATTTCTGATCCAAGCCACTAAATTACCTTCAATCTCGAAACTCCTTATTTTGTTCAATAGTTTACCGTGCGGGATCATATCTAACACCTTACAGAAATCCATTACAACACATCAAATGGCTTACCTTCAACCACCTGTTTTGTCACCTTCTCGAATAACTCAATGAGATTAGTTAGGTAAGACCGACATTTCACAAAACCATGTTGACTATCACTCATCAAATTATTCATTTCCAGTTGATTTTAAATGCTATCTCTTTTCCAACACCTTAATCACAACCGAAATAAGAGTCACTGACCTACAAGTAGCAGGGCTATCCGAGTCCCCTTCTTACAAAAGGGTAGGACATTTGCTATCCTTCAGCCTTTTGAAACTCCTCAATGTTGACGTAATAATCGAAGCCAAAGGCTCTGTCATTTCCTCCCTGGCTTCACGGAGAATCCAAGGATAAATCCCAAACTGCCCCAGGTTCATATCTGTTGCCAGATCTTCCAGAATTGCTAAAACCTCCTCCTTGTCAACCTTAATCTCATCTAATATTGTAGCCCGTCTCTCCGTATTCACACAAAAATTGTCCTTTGCAAACATGAATACTGGCGAAAAGTATTCATTAAACGCTTGCTCTATGTCTTAGACTGCAACCACAACGTTCCACGACTATATTTGATTGGCCTTAATTATAATCTAGCCATTCTTTTATACATGACTTTCCTATAGGAGGCATTTGGGGTGTCTTTGATCCTATCTGCCAACAGATTCTCATGTCCCCTCCTGGTTCTTCTTCGCATTCTCTTCAAATCCTTTCCTGGCCAACGTATACCTCTCAAGCCTTTTAACTGAGCCTTCACGCCTCATTCTCACATCAGCCTCCCTCTCCATCTTGACAAGCGCTTCAACCCTTTTTAGTAAGACATGGCGAACTCACTCGACAACCACCTCTCAGCTTGATAGGAATATTATCAAGGACCCGCAGCAGCTACTCCTTGAATAAGCTCCACATTTCAAGGGCGTTCATCCCCTCCAGATTCTTTCCCCATCGTATGCATCCTAAATCTTGTCTAATTGCCTTTCCACCAGTTGTACCTCTTCCCCTGCCGTATGTACGTACTCCTGCCCATTGCTATTGCAAACGTAACCGAATTATATTCACAGTCACCAAAGTTTTCACCTACCTACAAGTCTAAAATCTGACCAGTTTCATTCCCCAGTCCCAAATCCAATATTGCATTGCCATTGTTGGCCTGTCTACATACTGTATCCGAAAACCCTGCTGCACACTTTGAACAAAAACTGCCCCGTCTAAACTACTTGAATTGTAGTATTCCCAGTCAATTCTGGGAAAGTTAATGTCCCCCATAGGAACTACAGTTTTACTCCCGATCGTATCAGGACTCATTTTTGCTATCTTTTCCACTGCATCCCTGGAACAATTTGTCGGTGCATAGAAAACTCCCAACAGGATGACCTTTCCTTTCCTGTTTTTAACTTCGGCCCAAACTACCGCAAACCTCAAACGTTATCACAGCTGCTGTAACACTACACTTGATGAACAACGTGACATACCCGTTTCTTTTCCCATTTTTTCTCATCTAACTCCCGGAATCTGCAACAACCATTGCTGTCCGTCCTGTAGCCATATCAATGAAATAGTCACAACATCGAACTCCTAGGTACCAGGAGCAGGGAGTCTCAGAAAGAAAGGGATCCTTGAGAGAAGGGGAACATGACACCTCGGATGAAGTCGAAATAATGTTTAATGTTTTATAATTTTTACGCAACGTATGCATCACATTCCGTTAACTGTGTCTCCGTTGTTAATTCTGAATATGTTGTGCACATATCAACAATCTAAACTGTCTGCGCACGCACTGAATAAGCAGTGTATATACAATAACTTTCCTGCATTTCATATTATCCTGTTTTGTTTACGTTATCACTCACCATTCCTTCTTCCAAATGTATTGTGTTTCATTCTCTGCATTTTATTTTGTTATTTCAAGACAATATTGGTGACTGTGTGGATATCACCTTACTCCTCTCCAGTGGCCACAGCCACTGTTTCCTATTCGTTTGTGTTTTTGTACCAATGACACGTACATGCTGTCTCTGCTTCTTTAAACCCAATAATCAAAGCAAAAGTAGACATAACATGCACTTTTGGACTAAGGCTAAAACATCTGAAAAAAGGCGTATAAACTCTACAATGAGATGTTTCCATCTTTAGAAACAAGTTATTGATATGCATTTTGCTTAAAATACAATGTCACCTTATTAGAAGAACAAGAGAAATATGTAGAGAAATGTGTTCAGGGCAGTTGTGCCCCGAGACGGTTTTAGATTGATACTTGTTGAAGTGGAGGACACTTCAGTATAATAACCGCTCAATCTGCTCTTAAGAAGGTGGTTGCATAGAGCACTGCATGTCCTTAACATAGCAAAGTCATCAAGTCTGTGAAGAGAAAGTGTAATCATCCTCCTTTCCCTCTATCACTGATTGAGTAATTGGAGATCTATCGCAGGTATATTAAAACTGTTGTCGTAAAACAGGTTAACTGAGCTGTTTGTTCAGAAACTGTGATTGATGCCAGTCTCCATGGATCAGAACTGTGTCACTGGAGGGTTTCCCTTTTCTGTTAATAAGCGCCTTATTTCGATGTGTAAATCCACAGTATCAGCGGCAGCAGCATCCTCAAGAAGATTGAGGGCACCAGCACCAGACAGGGGGAGAAATCATAATATGAGAACATTAAACTGTAATGTTGCAACAATGGATCCGAATCTGAGTATATTAGACTGGAATATTCCAACAATGGAGAAGAGTTTGTCATATGGACTTTACTGGTTTTCTCAGGATTGGATATGGTTAACTTTGCGGGCAGAATGTGTACTGATGATTATTCAAGCAGGTTACTATCCCATTCTCGCCATTGTTGGGGTTCCTGGTGAGTCTAACTCTGCCCGTTTATTAATTCTGGAAATCTTCGTGAATGCCATCGCTATTTCTGTTGTCTATATTTGGCAAACTTATAAACTGTTGTGTTCACTTTCAATCACAAATTCCATTCCGATTCCATGTCTTTCATACCCTTCACTTAAAAAAAATCAGTGGAGGAACAAAAATGTTCATAACCAGGACTGCCCCATTTGTCCTGAGTTGATTTTTATCTCAGTCATTCCTCATCAGCAAACCTGTCCACTACCATCTCCACAATATTCCCAGTCTTCACTTCTGCCTTCGTGCATTTTCTGAATAAACTATCATCCACGTCTTTACAGTTTTCTTCTGTCCTGTCTTCCTGTTAAAATTAATTTGATCACAAACTTATTCCTGTCTCTCCCTGGACCTATGACAGGTGTAAAATGTAAACTCAGTTTGATTCTAAAATACAGTCGTCACAGATTTATGTAATCTATTCCAGCATAACCTGTACCCTCACACTAGGCATAGCATTGTGCTATGAGTGACCGTGAAATGACAGTTTCATTGAACAATTTTGATGATAGAGCTTTCTGAGCAGCAATCGTTCCCATGTCCATCTTCTCCAAACTGCAGTGTATCGAGGTTTTGACCCAGTGACGGAAGCCATATTTGGTTCCTATGAGGGCAATATATTAGTTCTGTGTTCACATAGGAAGTTACAAAAAATCGTCCAAAAATATTACTGGTCAGAGTTACTGCTGGCATTGAGAATCTATAGCGTATTAGAAATAATGAATAGAAGTTACTGTAAAGCCTGTTTGAACCAAAGGTTCATAAGTTACTGCATCAGATGAGACACATTCCAGAGTATTCACGCAGGTGGCAATAAGCAAGGGAAACAGATACAGAGTCAATCAGCATTGAAATAGACCCTTCAATGTAACCACTCTATGATTACCATAATCCTAAGTAACCTAGTCACACCTGACGATTCTTGGCCTATATCTCTCCAAACCATTCCTACTCATTCCTTTCAATGTCGTAACCACAAGAAATAATGACTGAATATCCTTAAAAACTTATTTGACTGAAAAGTCTGTTTCCTGTCAACCGCAAAGTAACTTTAACAACCGGAAATATTGAAAATGGGACGGAGAGGGTAAACGAATCACGTCTAAATATTGGACAAATTGATGTCAGTGTTGAGGAAATTATTGGAATCTGTGATAAGGAACGTGATAAATAGATACGTTGGGAATCATGATGTGACTTGACAGATTCAGTGCAGCTACAGGAAAGGGAAATCATCTTTGAGAAACATATCGAGTTGATGTCAGGTGAGGCGTCCACAAATGAGAACCTACTGGCAGCCGTGTATTTGTATTAGCAGAATATTTTCGACGTGTTTGTTGACAGGTGAGCGACAATATATGGGTAAAGGGGGGATACATTACATGGATTGTGAAGTTGTTAGCCGAGCCAATACAGGAAGTGCCTCCATTTCTAGTCTGAAGGCCGGTATTCACGGCGTATCACATGGATCAGTATGTGGAACGCAGCAATTTGCAAGTTAGACAAATGATTTTGCTGCATGTAACAAATAACATAGATCTCATTTCGTATTGATTAATGAGTGCGACATTGGGAAATGGGGTTGTCCGAAAGGACCTGCATGTCCTTGAACATGAGTCACCAAACAAAATACATCCAGGTTTCTGAGAGTCACATAATCTTACAGCACGCAAACAGGTCCATACCGACTTGCTATGAAGCCGAAAGCATGTCTGGTCACGTTAAGATAGAAAGTGTTTTGCTGAATTTAACGTGCAGCCACAACTGACCAGCTTAATGTCAGGGCGTTCCAAATGTAAGAATTAGCTGGAAAATGGATACCTACGTTTTGATTGCTGTTTTGACAACAATTAGAATTTAACCAATAAGTTTTAATAATGCCAAGGTTGCCAGAAACCAATGGAAGCTGAACTTTATTGTTTCAGAACCTGATCATAATGTAATGTGCCTTGGGGAGTATATAAACGTGGCCTTTGAAAAATCGATGGAGAACAACTGTTGTATAGCCAGAGAGCTAATTCACCATCTAACATCTTGGTCTCAAACAAATGAGAAAAAAAAAACTCTATCAAGGATACTACTTCATGTAAACCCTATTAGGAGTAAGTCAAGAAATACGATTAACCAGAAAGATCTGCAGCTGAAATATTGAAGACAGAGGGAAAGACAGAGACTGTGTGGTATTGCGATTAAATTCATGTAATGTTTGATAAGTGTGTTATTGGAACAGCATATTTTTATAGAGTTAGAGTCAGACACTAAGCAGTTCAGAAAAGGGGGTCTGCTGCCTGTGAATATTTGTTTTGAATGGTGGAGAATGGACATTCTCTGTCGCTCATTTTTACCGAAATACAAGGCGGTGAGCTTCTGTGGTCTTGATTTTAATTAACAAATGAGTTTGACGTCGACGGCATAACAGTTTGGAGACTTGTTTGGGATTTGCACAGACGTGAACAGAATTATGGTACAAAAGCAGCAGATTCCAACTCTTGGTATTTATTGTCCTAGATCTTTAAATAAAACGTAGGTCAGAAAATTTGCTTAATTTTGGTTTCTTGTGGATGGTTAATTGAGTCGTGAGAAAATGGATCTTAAATTTGCTAAAGAGTTTCTGAGACTTGAAGACGATTCCCAAATATGCCAAGAAAGTTTAGAAAGACTGAGGAAGGGTATACATTTAGAATGAGCAAATAGGTTAGAATTCTGTTAAGCCATGGTAAAAAAAAGTGAAGCTGAAATTGTAATGGAGCGGTCAAGCACTTTGGTGTATCACAGAAACAGGCAAGTGCAGTAGGGTTAGGAAAGGTTTAATGGCAAATTAAGTAAACGGAGTTAAATGACGAAGAAAGAGAGGGAGAGGTAAAAAGAAAGAGAGAACGTTCTTCGCTGAACACAAATGGAGAGAAAAGAGAGAGAGAGGAACAGAGAGTAGAAAGATAAAAGAGAGAGATTTTGAGCTTCAGAATTTGCAAATTCGTCCGGAAAGTCAAGTGATATGATTGGAGATGAAGAGAGAAATTAATGATGTACACGAATATGTTATAAAATTACAAAAGTATGATGAGAAAGTTGACAAAGCCTTCTTTATTTCTTTTGAAAAATTGGCTAAGCTAATGGATTGCTCAAAGAACTTACAGCTAATGTTAGTTGAAACTAGAGTCAGAGAGACATAGAGATGCATAACATGGAAACAGACCATTCGGTCAAACCCGTCCATGTCGACCAGATATCCCAACACAATCTAGTCCCACCTGCCACCACCCAGCCCATATCCCTCCAAACCCTTCCTATTCATATACCCATCCAGATGCTGCTTAAATGTTGTAATTGTACTCGCCGCCACCACTTCCTCTGACACCTCATTCCATACACGTACCACCCTCTGCGTGAAAAAGTTGCCCCTTATATCTCTTTTATATATTTGCCCTCTCACCCTAAACCTATGGCGTCTAGTTCTGAACTCAATGACCCCATGGAAAAGACTTTGTCTATTTATCCTACCTATGTCCCTCATAATTTTATAAACCTCTATAAGGTCACTACTCAGCCTCTGACGCTCCAGGGAAAACAGCCCCAGCCTGTTCCCTGTAAACCAGATCCTCTAACCCTGGCAACATCCTTTTAAATCTTTTCTGAACCCGTACAAGTTTCACAACATCTTTCCGGTAGGAAGGAGACTATAATTCCACGCAATATTCCAACAGTGGCCTAACCAATGTCCTGTACAGCCGCAACATGACCTCCCGACTCCTGTACTCAATACTCTGACTAATAAAGGAATGTATACAAAACGCCTTCTTCACTATCCTAGCTACCTGCGACTCCACGTTCAAGGAACTATGAACCTGAACTCCAAGGTCTCTTTGTTCAGCAACACTCCTTAGGACCTTACCATTAAGTGTATAAGTCCTGATAAGGTTTGCTTTCCCAAAGAGCAGCACTTCGCATTTATCTGAATTCAAATCCATCTGCCACTTCTCAACCCATTGGCCTATTTGGTCCAGATCCTGTTGCAATCTGACGCAACCCTCTTCGAGCTCTACCACATCTCCAATTTTGGTGTCATCTGCAAACTTACTAACTGTACCTCTTATGCTCGTATCCAAATCATTTATGTAAATGACAAAAAGTAGAGGGCCCAGCACAGATCCTTGTGGCACTCCAGTGGTCACAGGCCTCCAGTCTGAAAAACAATCCTCCACCACCACCCTCTGTCTTCTACCTTTGAGCCATTTCTGTATCCAAATGGCTATTTCTCCCTATATTCCATGAGATTTACCCTTGCGAAGCAGTCTCCCATGTGGAACCTTGTCAAACGCCTTACTGAAGTCCAATAGATCACATCTACTGCTCTGCCCTCATCAATCTTCTGTGTTACTTCTTCAAAAAACTCAATCAAGTATGTGGGACATGATTTCCCACGCACAAAGCCATGTTGACTATCTCGAATCAGCCCTTGCCTTTCCAAATATATGTACATCCTGTCCCTCAGGATTCCCTTCCAAACAACCTGCCCACCATCGAGGTCAGGCTCACCGGTCTATAGTCCCCCGGCTTGTCTTTACCGCCCTTCTTAAACAGTGGCACCACGTTTGCCAACCTCCTGTCTTCCAGTACCTCACTACTGACTATCGATGATACAAATATCTCAGCAAGTGGTCCAGCAGTCACTTCTCTAGCTTCCCACAGAGTTCTCGGCTACACCTGATCAGGTCCTGGGGATTTATCCACTTTTAACCGTTTCAAGATATCCAGCACTTCCCGCTCTCTAATCTGGCTATTTTGCAAGATGTCACCATCTATTTCCCTGGAGTCTATATCATCCATATCCTTTTCCACAGTAAATACTGATGCCAAATATTCAATTAGTACCTCCCCCATTTTCTGTGGCTCCACACAAAGGCCCCCTTGTTAAACTTTGAGGGGCACTATTCTCTCTTTAGTTAACCTTTTGTCCTTAATATATTTGTAAACACCCTTTGGATTATCCTTAATTCTATTTGCCAAAGCTATCTCATGTCCCCGTTTTCCCCTCCTGATTTCCTCTTAAGTATACTGTTACTGCTTTTATATTCTTCTCAGGATTCATTCGATCTATCCTGTCTATACCTGACATATGCTTCCTTCTTCTTCTTAACCAAACCCTCAATTTTGTTCATCATCCAGCATTCCCTATACCTATCAGCCTTCCCTCTCATCCTGACAGGAATATACTTTCTCTGGATTCTCGTTATCACGTTTCTGAAGGCTTCCTATTTTCCAGCCGTCCCTTTACCTGCGAACATCTGCCTCCAATCAGTTTTCGAAAGTTCTTGCCTAATACCGTCAAAATTGGCCTTTCTTCAATTTAGAACTTCAACTTTTCGATCTGGTCTATCCTTTTCCATCACTATTTTAAAACGAATAGAATTATGGTCGTGGGCCCAAAGTGCTCCCCCACTGTTACGTCAGTCTCTTGCCCTGCCTTATTTCCCAAGAGTAGGTCAAGTTTTGCACGTTCACTAGTAGGTACATTCACATACTGAATCAGAAAATTGTCTTGTCCACACCTAAGAAATTCCTCTCCATCTAATCCTTTAACAATATGTCAGTCCGAGTCGATGTTTGGAAAGTTAAAATCCCCTACCATATCTACACTATTATTCTTACAGATAGCTGAGATCTTCTTACAAGTTTGTTTCTCAATTTCCCTCTGACTATTCGGGGTCTATATTACAATCTCAAGAAGGCGATCATCCCTTTCTTACTTCTGATTTCCACCCAAATAACTTCCTTGGATGTATTTCCAGAAATATACTCCCTCAGCACAGTTGTAATGCTAACCATTATCAAAAATGCCACTCCCAACCTTCCACCCACCCACCCTTCTCTTGCCTCCCTTTCTATCCTTCCTGTAGTATTTGTATCCTGGAACATTAAGCTGCCAGTCCTGCCCATCTCTGAGCCATGTTTTCGTAATTGCTATGATATCCCAGTCCCATGTTCCAAACCATGCCCTGAGTTCACCTGCCTTCCCTGTTAGGCCCCTTGCATTTAAATAAATGCATTTTAATGTATTAGTCGTACCTTGCCCTTGCCTGCTCTGACTGTTTGACTCACTTCTGATCTCAGCTGTACCCGTCTCAGATCGATGTCTTTCCATAACTATCTCCTGGGTTCAACCCCCCACCCCGCCTTACTAGTTTAAATCCTCCAAGGCAGTTCTAGCAAATTTCCCTGCCAGTATATTAGTCCCCTTTCAATTTACGTGCAATCCGTCCTTCTTGTAGAGGTCACTTCTACCCCAAAAGAGTTTCCAATGATCCAAAAATG
The DNA here is from genome assembly GCF_004010195.1 of Chiloscyllium plagiosum. Taxonomy (NCBI): domain Eukaryota; kingdom Metazoa; phylum Chordata; class Chondrichthyes; order Orectolobiformes; family Hemiscylliidae; genus Chiloscyllium; species Chiloscyllium plagiosum. The sequence goes on from NC_057717.1 coordinate 40,558,033, forward strand.
TGAATCATTCTGCCATATACCAGCTCCTCAGCCATGCATTCATCTGCTCTATCCTCCTATTTCTGCCCTCACTAGCTCGTAGCACTGAGAATAATCCAGATATTACTACCCTTGAGGACCTCCTTTTTAAATTTCTGCCTAAATCTCTGCAATCTCCCTTCAGAGTCTCAACTCTTTCCCTTTCAATGTCGTTGGTTCCAATGTGGACAATGACCTCCTGCTGGGCCCTCTCCCCCGTGAGAACATTCTGCACCCTTTCTGAGACATCCTTGATCCTGGCACCAGGGAAACAACACACCATTCTGCTTTTTCTCTGCTGGCCACAGAAACGTTTGTCTGTACCCCTGACTACATAATCCCCTAACACAATTGATCTCTTGGAAGTCGACATACCCCTCGTTGCCTTAGAGCCAGTCTCAATACCGGAAACTTGGCTGTTCGTACTACGTTTCCTTGAGAATCCCTCACCCCCTACATTTTCCAAAACAGGATATCTGTTTGAAATTAGTATATCCACAAAAGGTTCCTGCCCTAGATGCCAACCTCTCTCACCCTTCCTGGAGGTAACCCATCTATGTGACTGTATCTGAGACTTCCCCCCTTCCTATAACTGCTATCCATCACATACTCTTTCTGTTGCAAATTCCTCATCGCGTCTATCTGTCTATCCACCCGATCCACTTGATCTGATAAAATTCGCATCCAACAGCATTAACGGCAAATATAATCCGCATTAGCTCTTAAACTATCCTTAAACTCCCTTTAAACTCATACATCTGACAGGAAGTACATATCACTGCAAAGGCTATTTTGCTCCTTTGCAGACCCAGAAAACAACACCGCCTTATTCCTCTACACACAGTGCCCCAGGTTAAATTAATAGCAATGGCTTATATTTTAGGTTTAATCACGAAACCTATCTCCATAAAAAAAATCAAGAAAGAATTCACTATACTCACTACTGCAGCCTTTCTCTTGGACGGACTTAAAACAACAATTAAACTATCTGATTCTGTGCTGTGAACGTCGCCCAACAGTTCCTCCAAGATTAGTTGTGAATTTCACTGTTTGTTAATTTTCCCAGATGCACTCCGATGTTCAGCGATACACTAATTCAAACAGCAAAGTCAGTAACTGTACAGGTTCTCTCTCTCTCTTTCTCTCTCTCCTGCACTGTCCTCACCATGTGCTTCCTTTGTCTGCTCTTCTCCCCCGTTTAAAACTGCTGTTGTTTTGACTTTTTTTTCCAAAGTTCCAAAACAATGCAACAGCATATGAAACAGTAATTGCTGCTGCTGGAATTCGAGGAAGTCACCTTCAACACATAAAATACCTCAAGAAAGGAGCAGCTCTTTCAGCCGGAAATGTTTTCCATCCTCCAATTTGGATTACCCAGAATCTGTTAAGCTGTTAGGCAGAGCAAGTAAGATATTTGAAGCACTGACAGATGAGGGGCAAAAGATTACGCAGATATCAGATAATTTTGCTTATGAATTAGCACCAGACAGCGGTTCAGAAGCTTAAAGTCGAAACCAGGTCAGACTTACATTGAGTTCGAAAGAGTTGGACAAAATAATTTTGATAGATGGGCGTTGAACCTAAAATAGACAGACACATGAGGCTCTAAAAAAGATTATTCTGCTGGAGAAATTTACAAATTCCCTCACAGAGATGAACAGAATTCACGTGAATGAACAGAAAGTTCAAGAAGTGAGAAGAGTGGCAGAGATGGTAGGTAAATATGCATTTGTCTATGAGATGCAATTTAGCTTCTGGCAGGATTTTCATCCTGTGAGGGATAGAAACTGGGAGAAGGGGAGATCTTTGTGTACAAAACAAAGAGTAGAGCACACCGTTAATCGTTTACAATAGGTTTAAAAAGAAAGCCAAGGTGGTTGAAAGGAGGTGAAAGACCTCAGATGTTTTGACTGTAGTGGAGTGGAACACATAAAATTACATTGATGGTGGTTTAACACGGGAACTGGGAAAACTTTTCTTTTTTTGACTACCACAAAGTAGGACATGTAAACTCGCAGTGCTGTTCGTTAAAGAAAAGCACTTTAGGAAAGGATGTGATAAAAGAGGGTCAGCCAATGGCATTAATGGAAGCAATAAAGGAAACCCCAAGAAAATTCGAGGAACGTGCATAGCCTAAACTGGAGCGGTGTATAGAGTTGATCTCGATAAAGAATTCGCCGATGTGGATATAATCCACACACAAAGGACACGGTGAGAAGGACAACAAGTTATAATTTTGCGAGGTACGGGATCTGCTCATTCTCTCATAGCCAGAAAGTGTGGTGCTGGAAAAGCACAAAAGATCAGACAGCTTCCGAGGAGCAGATCAACCGACTTATCATTCATAAGTCCTTCATCAGGAATATGGTTGGGGAAAGGGGCTGGAAGATAAATAGTACTGCAGCGGTGGGGCTGGTGGGAAGTTCACTGGGAAGGTGAAAGGATGATTAACGTGGGACTGATAATGATGGAGGAGAGTATGGAGTGGACGGATGGGAAGGAAGATGGACAGTTAGGAGCGTTCAGGTTCGCGGTGCGAAGATGGAGGGTTAGATCTGGGACGAGGTTGGGTAGTGGAGATTTGGAAACGGGTGATGTCGACGTGGATGTCGTGTAGTTTGAGAGTCCCTGCTGCCCTGACACCTACCTGCTTCACCTTCCCTCTAACCAATCACCATCAGTCCCTCACCTGAATCTAACTATTGCTTTGAAAGGACGTTCCCCCCAGCTCCATCCCCACCCTCCTAATTATCTGTCAACCCGCTTTACCCTCCTACACCCCACACTTTCCAGATGAAGGGCTTATGGCGAAGCGTCCACCCTCCTGCTTTTTGAATGCTGCCTGGCCTGCTGCGTTTTTCCAGCCCCATACTTGCCGATCTTATTTTTGACTTGATCTCAGCATCCAATGGTAAGAAGATGAAATTATTTGCACTCTTTCTGACCTGTTATCTGAGAGTGCGATACTCTGGGCAATGGGGACAGAAATTCAGCATTCCCTGGTGCAATATCAGGTTGGAGATCCATATAAAGATTGGGGAAATAAGTGTGCGACAGTGTCAGTTCCAGCAATACAGTTTTCTCTTGGAAACGATTTGGCATGATCCAAGGTGGGAATGATACCCCTTTTAATGGAAATATCAAAGGAAGACCAAGCAACTAAGGAGTAAAAAGTAAAGCCCTCGATTTTATTCGAATCTATGAAGTAACAAGATCCCACAAGCATAAGTTACAGAGAGGACAAGAAACTGGAAAATATTTCAGTTATCTGACACTTTGTCTGATATAATGGTGGAGGAAACGCCTGAGCAGGCAAAGGGTCAATCAGGGGTGTTTGGTCCTGTAACGCTAATGGTCTTAGAACAGAAAGCTATGTAAATTGATCCATAGTCATAAAAGTAATCAGAATATATGGTAGAGAGTTTTTAACTTAAAGATAGAATCCTAAATGAAAATGGAGATAACGGCAGGTTAGTGTAGAACGAAAATGGGCAGAAGTGCACCAGATTGTGTTGCGGATAGCACACAGACAGAATGTGTTACGAGAAGCACATGAACGACCTATTGGGGGTCAGCTAGGTGTATCGAAGACTCAGGCTAATGTACAAAATAAATTTTCGTGTTTGGTAATGCACAACGACGTAGTTAATTTTTGCTGAACGTGTCATACATGCCAAATGGTACGTAAGCCACAGGCAGTAATAAATCCAACACTTGTATTGGAAATTCCTGCATTCGACGGACCTTTCCCGCAGTTTTTTGGTTAATTGCGTCGATTCCCTTTCTAAAATAGGAGTTGAAATGAACATTTGCTAACCACAATGGATGTGTCTACCAGATTTCCAGATGCAATTCCATTACGGAGTGCTAAGGCAAAAAAAGGGTGGTGGAGGAGTTGGTAACATTCTTTGTTCGGTATGAGCTACCCAGAGAGATTCAATCAGACCTAGATTCTAATTTTATCACACAGCTGTTCACGGAAATCTTGAATAGCTTCGTCGTACAGGACTTCAAAGCAAGTGTGTAGCACCCTGAATCCCAGGGAGACTTGGAAACTTGGCATCAGATACTGAAGACATTTTAACAGCGTATTGCCAAGATTGACGGAATGATTGGGATAAAAGTATCCCATTAAATTGTTTACCATTAGAGATTCCGTGAAATAATCTACTCAGGTTAGTGCAAGTGAAAGGTCCTTTGAAATTAATTAAATAAAAATTATCAGGATCGAAGTCGGAGATCTCACAATTGAATTATGTATCTGACGTGAGGAAGAGATTAAATAGGGTATGTGAGTAGATAAACAACACTTCAGGAGGGCAGAGTACAGAATGAAGCAGTTGGCAGAAGAAAACTACGAAATTTGGAAACTTTCTCGTGGGGATGACGTATTAGTATTTTTACCAAAATCTATTTAAAACCGGTTTTAATGCCCCCTTGGAAATGGAGAAAAAGTTGAGTCAGGTAAACTATCTGGTAAAGATGCTTGACTTTTTCCAAAAATGGGATTGGGTATGTCACGTGAATATGATGAAATCTTACCAGAGCAGCGACAGGGAACTGGAGAAACAGGTATTTGTTTCCGACCTCAATAATGAGGAATAAAATCCAGATGTTATGGAGTTTGATGTGCCTCAAAAAACTTTTAATACCAAGGAACTGCTTGAGGAGTGATATAGGATAATGAGCTAACTGTGCAGGGGCAACGGATTGAGGACATGTGCAGAAACAAAATGGGAAGTCTAAAACTATTGTCCATGGTGTGGAAGTAGGGAATTCTGTTATGATAAAACAATATCCTTACAGGCGTAATGCTCTCAAAGCCTCACAAGTCCAGAAGGAAGTGGATGTGATGTTCAATAAAGAGATCATCGATACCAGTCAGAGCAAGTGAAGTACGCTGAATCTGGTAGTTCCCAGATCTGATTGAACTCAACGCTTTTTTGTGGACTATTGCAGTTAAACAATGAAAAAAAGATGACCAGGGAGATCAGCAGCTGGAAGAGCAAATAAAGCAGAGGAAGCAAGGAGTGTATGATTTTGAGATTGCGTTAATGTTTCATAAATGGGTTATACGTACAGCATATTTTCAGAGTTGGGGGTCAGATAGTAAGTAATTTGGAAAGGCGGACGTTGTATTTGTGAATAGTTGCTGTTTAATGTTCACTATTAAAGCGAAGAAATTAAACTGATTTTTTTTCTTTACGTAGTCGAATGTAGGAGTTCTCTGTCACTCATATTTTAACAGATTACGACGTGAGGTGAGCCTTTTCTGTGTGTTTGGTTTAATTAACAGAGACGTTCGACCTGCGCATCATAAATGCCCATCCACACAAATCCCATTTCCCTGCAGTTGGTCCATATCCTTCAGGTCCATTCGTATCCATAATTTGTCCAAATGCCTTTTAAATGTCGTTAATGTACCCACCAAAACCACATCCGCTGGTAACTCTTTCTATATATGTACTAGCCTCTGTGTAGAAAAGTGGACTCCTTAGTTTCCCTTTTATTCTTTACCATCTAACACTAAACTGATGCCATCTCGTCCTCAATTCTCAGACCCTAGAGGCAAGACTGGCAGAATTTACCCTATCCATGCCCAGGACGGACACCAGAGACGATCCACTAGCTCACTTCTGGGAAGTGAAATTAAAGAAAGCAAACTCCCATCAGGGAAGGAAAATTCCTTTCTTAAATGGCCTGGCCTCCATGTGCCCCCTTACCCACAGCAATATTATTGACCCTTAACCGCCCTCAGGGCAATTGGGATAGGCAATAAATGCTGCCTATGCAGTGCTACCCTCATCTCGTGAAAGAATAATAAAGGTCACCCGCCTCCAGTCCGACAAATATCCTTCGACTGATACGCTCTGCTTCTTCGCATCAAAATACTGTGCATCCAATTTGCTAGGTCATTCTTCATTCCATGCGATCGAGCCTTCGAGACCAGACTATCATGTGGAACCTTATCAAAGGCATTACTGAAATCAATATAGACTGCGTCTACTACCCTGTCCTCATCAAACGTGCTGGTTAGTTCATCAAAGAGCTCTAACAAATTTGTGAGGCGTGAGCTCCCACGCAAAGGCAATGCCGATTACTTCTTATCACACCCTGTGTAATTAATGAGGGCAGTAAATGGTATGTTGTTCCTCTTTGTAAGACGATTCAAGTATCTAGGTAAAGGAACATACTTGCACTTATGAAGCGTGGCCAAGAGACGATTTAGGTCACTCTCCACAGACTTGATCTCCTTTCTAAGGAATGATTTCTTCACCACAGACATATATGTTTGTATCATGAAATGAGAGGAAAGAAACTGCGTGTTTAATCTGGAGGGCTGTGAGAGAATAGAGATGATGACATTGAAGCTTGAGAAATTGGCAGCTATCGCTTATTTCCGAAAGAGATACTGATATTGTGAGAAATTCAATACTTTACCCATGATTGATTTGATGTATTGGCATGTCTAATTAAGTACATGGGAAAAAATCTTTTTGTAAGCAGGGGCAGATAAAGCACAGGGTGATAATATGTTTGGACAGAGTCAGACATACAGGTTACACTGCACTCGACAATATCAACATTACCACTCAGCCACTGTGCCAGCCGGCATTGGGATTATTTTAATGCAACCTGAGCGGGAATCGCTGGCTCTCACAGAGTAGTGTCTCTGTGCTTTGTTTTCTCATTTATTTCAGAAACCATTGGGCTTCATTAGAATTAGTCGCTTCAGTGAATCTTTGCTGGGCGCTGCTCTCTCTGATTGTTCTGATAATGCTGGTTTTTTTCGTCCTGCATTGTTATGTTGTACACAACACCCCAAAAAATCCACAATTCATTCCTTCTGAAAATGTTAGTTATTCCCACCAGCTTCTGAGCTCCACAGAGAACATTAGTCAGTCTTCTTGTAGATTGAAGATGCATACTTGAGAGTTCATACAAAAGATTTGCCTTCCCTCCTCACAGGACAAAAACACAAAGTTAAAATTCTACATGTGAACCATGAGCAATGCAGCCTCTATAAATGTGGAACAGTCTGTCTGTGAAGCCTTTGCTCCACTTGGTTATCGTGTTGAAGAATCAATTACCCTTCCCTCCTTGTGTAAGTTGCTAAAGGGGCTGAATGGCCTCCTCTGGTCCCTGCGCAAGTGCGTTTAATAGCTGAACGGCCTCCTATTCCCGTGGAAGCGACTCAAGGGACCAATTGGTCTCCTCCTGTTCCTGTGTAAATGACTTAAAGGCCTGAATGGCCTCCTCCTGTTCCTTTGTAAGTGACACAAAGGACTAATTGGCTTCTTCCTCATCCGTTTGGAAGGGTCTAATTGGGTTATCCTTGGTTCCTGTTTTACAGCCCGAAATGCTGACTAGTGTAACATGCTGTAGTTTTAAGAGTTATTTTGCCCTTGTTTCTTTTAAAGGGGAGATTGAACGGAAAGTGCCAAGCTGGCTAAATAACACCATTTAAATAAACAGCTTGGGAAGCGGTTGGTGATAGATGCAGATCTTGGGACAGGAACGCCCACTGTGGGAGGAAACAGGGGTTTTCGCATACAGACAAGAGGAGAATGTGGAAACCCCACATAGACGCTCAATAGCGAGTGAGATGGAACCTGGGTCTCTGGCACCATGACACAGCAGTGATAACCACTCAGCCACTGTGACAGCCGGCATTGGGATGAGTTTAATGCAACCTGAGCGGGAATCGCTAGCTCTCACAGAGCAGTGACTCTGTGCTTTGGTTTCTCAGTTATATCAGAAACCATTGG
>NC_057717.1:40566284-40569653 GCF_004010195.1 Chiloscyllium plagiosum
CTGCTGTTGTCCATGATACTAGACTCTTCTCTTCCTAAGTAATAGGCTGGATGCACTGACTGCGCTATTGCTGCTCTTCTCCGATAGCATCAATATGCTGGATGACATCCTCATCTTCCTGTCAAACCAGCGTGAGGTGCTGAATGTTCCCTTCATTTTACTATGGCAATGTGCAGTGTGAGGCAGTTCCTGTCTATCAGGTTTGAGGGGCTGAATGGCACATCCGCAACATTGGACTGAGAAGCAAGAGTGGGCCATTAGACACTTTGGGCCTTCTCCACCAGGTAATAAGTTCGTGGCTGATCAAGTTGTGGACTCAGCCCCACTTTCCTTCCTTTATCCCATTATCCGTTACTCAATTCTTTGTCAAATATTTAACTAACTTAGCTTTGAATCGTTGTGAACATTGAGGCATGACAAACGTCTGGTGAAGAGAATTACCTCCCCAAAAGTCCATTCAGAATTTCTCCTCACCCCTCTTATAAAGTCAGAGCTTCGTGCAGCATGGAAGAAGTCCCGTTAGTGCAAACTATCCAGTCCTACCAGGTAACCAAATCTGATTTGTTCCCAGGTGCGAGCATTTTGCCAATAGCCTTCTTCTTTCAGACCGTTTTTAATGTGCGACAGTAACCGCCTTCACCACTTTCTTTGACAGCAATTTCCGTACACATACCACTGTCTGAGCGAAACATTTGCCTCTAAGGTCCCTTCTAAATCATTCCCCTCTCGCCTTCAATCTGTGCCATTTTGTTTTGGACTCGCCGTTCCTTGGAAACAGACAGTATTCAGAATTTTCATGCAATGATGATTTTATAAATGTCAACAATGTGACCCCTTAACCTCTGACACTCCAGGGGGAAACAGATCAATCTATTCAGCCTCTCCCTGAAGCTCAAAACCTCCAGTGTTGGAACAGCGATGCAAATCTTTTCTGCAGCTAACCGAGTTGAATGCGGTATTCTGAAATTGGTCTCATCCACATCCGGCACAAGTGCAACTTGCCAGCCCAACTCCAATACTCAATACTCTGCCTTATTAAGGAAAATGTGCCAAATGTGTTCTGCACCACTGTGTCTACCTGCGGCTCCACTTTCAAGGAACTATGCGCCTGCAGCTTTCGTTCCCTTTGTTCTGTAACACTCCCCAGGATGTTATCATTAAGTACAGAATTCCTGCCCTGATTTGCCTTTCCAAAAGGCAAATCCTCATATTTATCTAAATTAAACTTCATGTGACACTCTTTCCCCTTTGGACCATCTAATTTTGGTCTGGTTGTACTCGAAATAATCGACAATGCCACTAGAATCTGAACATTTACTAATAATGTCTCCGATATTCATATCCAAATCCATTATTTAAATGATGAAATGCAATGAACTCAGTACTGACGCTTGCAGCGCACTGCTGGCCACAAATCTCCAGTCTGAAAAAAATAATCCTCTTCCTTCGAGCCAATTGTGAATCCAGTTGACAAGCTTTCTCTGTATACCATGTGACCTAACTGTAGTAAAATGTATACCAATCTGAATGTTATGAACACCTTGCTTTAGTCCATGTAGACTATGTCTGCCAAACTGCCTTCAGGAATGAAGAAGGGCTAATGCCCGAAACGTCGATTCTCCTGTTCCCTAGATGCTGCCTGACCTGCTGCTCTTTTCAAGCAACACATTTCCATCCATAACCCATTTATCATCCAGAGAAATGTTACTTAAACTGTGTTGGAGCGATGCATGGCAATGTCTTTGGATATTGCAAATATATAATCGATATTTCTCGTTTTAAAAACACTGACATGCGTACACACGCGCGCCCACACATAGTCACATAAACAAAATCTCTGCAACTTTAAGTTAAAAGAACTGTCCAAATATTAGTATAACTCGTGATTTTGCTTCTGAGCTGCTGGCGATGGGATTTCTTCCTGGAAAAGTTGCATTTGGCTGAATTCCCTTAGCTTTAGGTAGTGAGGAATTTCAAATGAATTCTGTTCAGGTATGTTCCATGAGAGCGGCACGGTGACTCGGGGTTTGGCACTGCTGCCTCACAGTGCTCAGGACCTGGGCTCGATTCTCGTTTCATGTGATGACTGTTTGGAGTTTGCAATTTGCACTTTCTCGCCGTGTCTTCATGGGTTTGCAACGGATGCAGCGGTTTCATCGCACCATCCAAAAAAGTATAGATTAGTGGATTGGCGATGTTAAATTGCCCATAGTGTAAAGGGATTTCTAAGTTAGGCGCATTAGTTAGTGGAATGGATCTGGGAAGATTGTTCTTCATTTGTTTGGTTTGGTTTGTTGGGTCGAAGGGCCTTTTTCGACTGTGTAGGGATTCTCTGAAGAAGAGTGGTAAAAATGACTGAGGCTTTTTTTTTCACTCACGCAGAGTGTTGTGATAAGGAACAAGGAAAGAGAGAGAGTGCAATAGGCTGATCCTCCTGGGGTAGATTAAATTTTCTTCTTCTCTGAGTTGAATCACACAATAATGCTATCCTGTCCCAAACTGTACCATGTGAGATCTCCTTGCACATTGTCCGAACTATGACTTCAACACATTCCCTGCTCGATGTAGATGCATCGTTGCTACTGTCATAGACAGAGTCATTTCCTTAGCATAAAATGGTCTCAGTTGATTTGCAGGTGTGTTTATATGTGCCAGCATAATTTTTTTAAAATACGTTTAATGTCTGCAGAATTTCTGTATTAAAATAAACGCATCTTTTATTTTAAACAAAAAACTGAAATTGCTGGAAAAGCTTCACATGTCAGACAGCATTCAGATGCCTTTTAAATTCAATAGTTTTACCAGCCTCCATCACTTCCTCTGATAGCTCATTCCACACGCACATCACACTCTGCATGAAAATTTCTCCCCGAAGCTCCTTCAACATCTTCCCCTCTCACTTTAAACCAATGCCCTCTAGTCTTGGACGATCCTACCCTGAAGAGAAAACACTGACTACTCACCCAATCCGTGACGTTTATGATTTAATAAACCTCTAAAGCTCGGAAACGTGACTCCAATCAACACGAATGGCAGTGTTTTCAGCCATCCTGGGCCTATATTGTGTAATTAAATACTATCGGCTTTTCCTTCTCCATCAGGTTGTTTGGACATAGTATGAACCATCTCTGTGCGAGTTGAAATTAGTTACCGTGCCCAGAGAGAGAGAGATTACGACTACTCGGCAATTGGCCCTCAAGCTGCAATATTATTCTCCTTTGTGCTTGCTCATCAGCCTGTTCTGACATGCTGTGGCACATCCTCACAACAGGCAGGACTTGAAGCCACTCCACCTGGTCTAGAGCTAAAGAGAATACCACAAATGTCCAGGAATTGGAATCAAATTCAGGGTTCTGGATAAGAGGCAGG
>NC_057717.1:40570153-40579062 GCF_004010195.1 Chiloscyllium plagiosum
TTTACTGCCCTCGTTACTTACACAGGGTGTGATAAGAAGTAATCGGCATTGCCTTTGCGTGGGAGCTCACGCCTCACAAACTTGTTAGAGCTCTTTGATGAACTAACCAGCACGTTTGATGAGGACAGTGTAGTTGGCGCAGTCTATATTGATTTCAGTAATGCCTTTGATAAGGTTCCACATGATAGTCTGGTCTCGAAGGCTCGATCGCATGGAATGAAGAATGACCTAGCAAATTGGATGCACAGTATTTTGATGCGAGGAAGCAGAGCGTATCAGTCGGAGGATATTTGTCGGACTGGAGGCCGGTGACCTTTATTATTCTTTCACGAGATGAGGGTAGCACTGCATAGGCAGCATGTATTGCCTATTCTAATTGCCCAGAGGGCGGTTAAGGGTCAATAATATGTGGGTAACGGGGCACATGGAGGTCAGGCCAGTTAAGAAAGGAATTTTCCTTCCGTAAAGGGAGTTTGCTTTCTTTAATTTCACTTCCGAAAAGTGAGCTAGTGGATCGTCTCAGGTGTCCGTCCTGGGCCCATTACGGTTTGTTATCTATTATAAATGATTCGAACAATATTGTAAAAAGCATGATGATTAACTTTGCAGATGTCACTAAAATATGCATTGTTGTGGTCAGTGAGGAAGTTATCACAAAATGCAGCAGGTCATTGATCCTCTGGGGCAGTAGGCCGAGAAATGTCAAATGGAGTTTGACACAGCTAAGTGAGAGGTTTTACATTTTGAAAAGTCAAATTAATGTAGCAGTTTCATGGTGAATGGTAGGGCCTTAAGGGTTGTAGTGGACAGCGAGACCATAATGTTCAGTTTCAAGATTCTCCGACAGTTAGACAGGGAGACATGGCTTTTGGCACTCTGGTCTGCGTCAGTCTGGCACTGAGTGTAGAAGTTGAGATGCAGGATTTTTGCAGTGCAGCATTTGGCGTGTGATGTTAAGTTTTGTCACCTCGTTATAGGAAGGATGTTCTTGAACAAGAAAGAGTGCAGAAGAAATTTACAAGAATGTTGCCATGAACCAATGCTCTGAGTTACAAGGAGGAGTTGGACAAGATGGATTTTTTTCTTTAATCAGATGACACTGAGGGGTGGGGCATCTTATTGACATATGCAAGATCATAAGGGGCATGGATAGGGTAAAATCTGCCAGTCTTGCCTCTAGGGTCTGAGAATTGAGGACGAGACGGCATCAGTTTAGTGTTAGATGGTAAAGAATAAAAGGGAAACTAAGGAGTCCACTTTTCTACACAGAGGCTCGTACATATATAGAAAGAGTTACCAGCGGATGTGGCTTTAGTGGGTACACTAACGACATTTAAAAGGCATTTGGACAAATGTATGGATACGAATGGACCTGAAGGCTATGGACCAACTGCAGGGAAATGGGATTTGTGTGGATGGGCATTTATCATGCGCAGGTCGAACGTCTCTGTTAATTAAACCAAACACACAGAAAAGGCTCACCTCACGTCCTATTCTGTTAAAATATGATTGACAGAGAACTCCTACGTCGACTATGTAAAGAAAAATAACAGTTTAATTTCTTCGCTTTAATAGTGAACACTAAACAGCAACTATTCACAAATACAACGTCCGCCTTTCCCAACTACTTACTATCTGACCCCCAACTCTGAAAATATGCTGTACGTATAAGCCATTTATGAAACATTAACACAATCTCAACATCATACACTCTTTGCTTCCTCTGCTTTATTTGCTCTTCCAGCTGCTGATCTCCCTGTGTCATTTTTTTTCATTGTTTAACTGCAATAGTCCACAAAAAAGCGTTGAGTTCAATCAGAACTGGGAACTACCAGATTCAGCGTTCTTCACTTGCTCTGACTGGTATCGATGATCTCTTTATTGAACATCACATCCACTTCCTTCTGGACTTGTGAGGCTTTGAGAGCATTACGCCTGTAAGGATGTTGTTTTATCATAACAGAATTCCCTACTTACACACCATGGACAATAGTTTTAGACTTCCCATTTTGTTTCTGCACATGTCCTCAATCCGTTGCCCCTGCACAGTTAGCTCATTATCTTATATCACTCCTCAAGGACTTCCTTGGTATTAAAAGTTTTTTGAGGCACATCAAACTCCAAAACATCTGGATTTAATTCCTCATTATTGAGGTCGGAAACAAATACCTGTTTCTCCAGTTCCCTCCTCTGGTAAGATTTCATCATATTCACATGACATACCCAATCCCATTTTTGTAAAAAGTCCAGAATCTTTACCAGATAGTTTACCTGACTCAACTTTTTCTCCATTTCAAAGGGTCCATTAAAACCGGTTTAAAATAGATTTTGAAACACTGGTAAAAATACTAATACGTCATCCCCACGAGAACGTTTCCAAATTTCGTAGTTTTCTTCTGCCAACTGCTTCATTCTGTACTCTGCCCTCCTGAAGTGTTGTTTATCTGCTCACATACCCTATTTAATCTCTTCCTCACGTCAGATACATTATTCAATTGTGAGATCTCCGACTTCGATCCTGATAATTTCTATTTAATAAATTTCAAAGGACCTTTCACTTGCACTAACCTGAATAGATTCTTTCGCGGAATCTCTAATGGTAAACAATTTAATGGGATACCTTTATCCCAATCATTCCGTCAATCTTGACAATACGCTATTAAAGTGGTCTTCAGTGTCTGATGCCCAGTTTCCAAGTCTCCCTGGGATTCAGTGTGCTACACACTTGCTTTGAAGTCCTGTACGACGAATCTATTCAAGATTTCCTTGAACAGCTGAGTGGTAAAATTAGAACCTTGGTCTGATTGAATCTCTCTTGGTAGCTCAAACCGAATAAAGACTGTTACCAACTCCTCCAGCACCCTTTTTTTGCCTTAGCACTCCGTAATGGAATTGCATCTGGATATCTGTAGACACATCCATTGTGGTTAGCAAATGTTCATTTCAACTCCTATTTTAGAAAGGGGATCGACACAATTAACCAAAAAACTGCGTGAAAGGTCCGTCGAATGCAGGAATTTCCAATACAAGTGTTGGTTTTATTACTGCCTGTGGCTTACGTACCATTTGGCATGTATGACACGTTCAGCAAAAATTAACTACGTCGTTGTGCATTCCCAAACACGAAAATTTATTTTGTACATTAGCCTGAGTCTTCGATACACCTAGCTGACCCCCAATAGGTCGTTCATGTGCTTCTCGTAACACATTCTGTCTGTGTGCTATCCGCAACACAATCTGGTGCACTTCGGCCCATTTTCCTTCTACACTAACCTGCCGTTATCTCCATTTTCATTTAGGATTCTATCTTTAAGTTAAAAACTCTCCACCATATATTCTGATTACTTTTATGACTATGGATGAATTTACATAGATTCTGTTCTAAGACCATTGGCGTTACAGGACCAAACACCCTTGATTGACCCTTCGCCTGCTCAGGCGTTTCCTCCACCATTATATCAGACAAAGTGTCAGCTAACTGAAATATTTTCCAGTTTCTTGTCCTCTCTGTAACTTATGCTTGTGGGATCTTGTTACTTCATAGATTCAAGACCATTGGCGTTACAGGACCAAACACCCTTGATTGACCCTTCGCCTGCTCAGGCGTTTCCTCCACCATTATATCAGACAAAGTGTCAGCTAACTGAAATATTTTCCAGTTTCTTGTCCTCTCTGTAACTTATGCTTGTGGGATCTTGTTACTTCATAGTTTCGAACAAAATCGAGGGCTTTACTTTTTACTCCTTAGTTGCTTGGTCTTCCTTTGATATTTCCATTAAAAGGGGTATCATTACCACCTTGGATCATGCCAAATCGTTTCCAAGAGAAAACTGTATTACTGGAACTGACACTGTCGCACACTCTCACTGTTATTTCCCCAATCTTTATATGGATCTCCAATCTGATATTGCACCAGGGAATGCTGAATTTCTGTCCCAATTGCCGAGAGTATCACACTCTCAGATAATAGGTCAGAAAGAGTGCTAATAATTTCATCTTCTTTCCATTGGATGCTGAGATCAAGTCAAAAATAAGATCGGCAAGTATGGGGCTGGAAAAAACGCAGCAGGACAGGCAGCATTCAAAAAGCAGGAGGGTGGATGCTTCGCCATAAGCCCTTCATCAGGAAAGTGTGGGGTGTAGGAGGGTAAAGCGAGCTGACAGAAAATTAGGAGGGTGGGGATGGAGCTGGGGAGAACGTCCTTTCAAAGCGATAGTTAGATGCAGGTGAGGGAGTGATGGTGATAGGTCAGAGGGAAGGTGAAGCAAGTTGGTGTCAGCGCAGCAGAGACTCTCAAACTACACGACATCCACATCCTCGACTTCACCCGTTTCCAAATCTCCACTACCCAAGCTCGTCCCAGATCTAACCCTCCATCTTTGCACCTCCATCCTGAACGCTCCTAACTGTCCATCTTCCTTCCCATCTGTCCACTCCATACTCTCCTCCATCATTATCAGTCTCACGTTTATCATCCTATCACCTTCCCAGTGAACTTCCCACCAGCCCCACCGCTGCAGCACTATTTATCTTCCAGCCCCTTTCCCCAACCATATTCCTGATGAAGGATTTATGAATGATATGTCGGTTGTTCTGCTCCTCGGAAGCTGTCTGATCTTTTGTGCTTTTCCAGCACCACACTTTGTGACTATGAGAGAATGATCAGATCCAGTACCTCGCAAAACTATAACTTGTTGTCCTTCTCACCGTGTCCTTTGTGTGTAGATTATATCCACATCGGCGAATTATTTATCGAGATCAACTCTATACACAGCTCCAGTCTAGGCTATGCACGTTCCTCGAATTTTCTTGGGGTTTCCTTTATTGCCTCCATTAATGCCATTGGCTGAGCCTCTTTTATCACATCTTTTCCTAAAGTGCCTTTCTTTAACGAACAGCACTGCGAGTTTACATATCCTACTTTGTGGTAGTGAAAAAAAGAAACTTTTTCCCAGTTCCCGTGTTAAACCACCATCAATATAATTTTATGTGTTCCACTCCACTATAGTCAAAACATCTGAGGCCTTTCACCTCCTTTCAACCACCTTGGCTTTCTTTTTAAACCTATTGTAAACGATTAACAGTGTGCTCTACTCTTTGATTTCTACACAAAGATCTCCCCTTCTCCCAGTTTCTATCCCTCACAGGATGAAAATCCTGCCAGAAGCTAAATTGCATCTCATAGACAAATGCATATTTACCTACCATCTCTGCCACTCTTCTCACTTCCTGAACTTTCTGTTCATTCATGTGAATTCCGATCATCTCTGTAAGGGAAGTTGTAAATTCCTCCAGCAGAATAATCTTTTTAGAGCCTCGTGTGTCTGTCTGTTTTAGGTTCAACGCCCATCTATCAAAATTATTATGTCCAACACTTTCAAACTCAATGTAAGTCTGACCTGGTTTCGACTTTAAGCTTCTGAACCGCTGTCTGGTGCTAATTCATAAGCAACATTATCTGATATCTGCATAATCTTTTGCCCCTCATCTGTCAGTGCTTCAAATATCTTACTTGCTCTGCCTAACAGCTTAAGGGATTCTGGGTAATCCAAGATGGAGGATGGAAAACATTTCTGGCTGTAAGAGCTGCACCTTTCTTGAGGTATTTTATGTGTTGAAGGTGACTTCCTCGAATTCCAGCAGCAGCAATTACTGTTTCATATGCTGTTGCATTATTTTGGAACTTTGGAAAAAAAAGTCAAAACAACAGCAGTTTTAAACGGGGGAGAAAAGCAGACAAAGGAAGCACATGGTGAGGATATTGCAAGAGAGAGAGAAAGAGAGAGAGAACCTGTACAGTTACTGCCTTTGCTGTTTGAATTAGTGTGTAGCAATAGTGAGTATAGTGAATTCTTTCTTGATTTTTTAAATGGGGATAATTCTTGTGATTAAACCTAAAATATAATCCATTGCTATTAATTTAACCTGGGACAGTGTGTGTAGAGGAATAAGGCGGTGTTGTTTTTTGGGTCTGCAAAGGAGCAAAATAGCCTTTGCAGTGATATGTACTTCTTGTCAGATGTGTGAGTTTAAAGGGAGTTTAAAGATAGTTTAAGGGCTAATGCGGATTATATCTGCCATTAATGCTGTTGGATGCGAATTTTATCAGATCGTGTGGATCGGGTGGAGAGACAGATGGACGCAATGAGGAATTTGCAACAGAAAGAGTATGGGATGGATAGCAGTTATAGGTAGGGGGAAGTCTCAGATAAAGTAACATAGATGGGTTACCTCCAGGAAGGGTGAGAGAGGTTGGCATCTAGGGCAGGAATATTTTGTGGATATACCAATTTCAAACAGATATCCTGTTTTGGAAAATGTAGGGGGTGAGGGATTCTCAAGGAAACGTAGCACGAACAGCCAGGTTTCCGGTATTGAGACTGGCTCTAAGGCAATGAGGGGTATGTCGACTTCCAAGAGATCACTTGTGTTAGGGGTTATGTCGTCAGGGATACAGACAGACGTTTCTGTGGCAAGCAGAGAAAAAGCAGAATGGTGTGTTGTTTCCCTGGCGCCAGGATCAAGGATGTCTCAGAAAGGTGCAGAATGTTCTCACGGGGGAGAGGAGCCAGCAGGAGGTCATTGTCCACATTGAAACCAACGACATTGTAAGGGAAAGCGTTGAGACTCTGAAGGGAGATTACAGAGATTTAGGCAGAAATTTATAAAGGAGGTCCTGAAGGGTAGTAATATCTGGATTACTCTCAGTGCTACGAGCTCGTGAGGGCAGAAATAGGAGGATAGAGCACATGAATGCATGGCAGAGGAGCTGGTATATGGCAGAATGATTCACATTTTTGGATCATTGGAAACTCTTTTCGGGTAGAAGTGACCTGTACAAGAAGGACGGATTGCACGTAAATTGGAAGGGGACTAATATACTGGCAGGGAAATTTGCTAGAACTGCTTGGGAGGATTTAAACTAGTAAGGCGGGGCGGAGGGTGGAACCCAGGAGATAGTGTTGGAAAGAGATCGATCTGAGACGGGTACAGCTGAGATCAGAAGTGAGTCAAACAGTCAGCGCAGGCAAGGACAAGGTACGACTAATACATCAAAATGCATTTATTTAAATGCAAGGGGCCTAACAGGGAAGGCAGGTGAACTCAGGGCATGGTTTGGAAGATGGGACTGGGATATCCTAGCAATTGCGAAAACATGGCTCAGGTACGGGCAGGACTGGCAGCTTAATGTTCCAGGATACAAATACTACAGGAAGGATAGAAAGGGAGGCAAGAGAAGGGTGGGTGGGGGTGGAAGGTTGGGAGTGGCATTTTTGATAATGGTTAGCATTACAACTGTGCCGAGAGAGTATATTTCTGGAAATACATCCAGGGAAGTTATTTGGGTGGAAATCAGAAGTACGAAAGGGATGAGCGCCTTCTTGGGATTGTAATATAGACCCTGAATAGTCAGAGGGAAATTGAGAAACAAACTTGTAAGAAGATCTCAGATATCTGTAAGAATAATAGTGTAGTTATGGTAGGGAATTTAACTTTCCAAACATCGACTCGGACTGACATAATGTTAAAGGATTAGATGGAGAGGAATTTCTTAGGTGTGGACAAGACAATTTTCTGATTCAGTATGTGAATGTACCTATTAGCGAATGTGCAAAACTTGACGTACTCTTGGGAAATAAGGCAGGGCAAGAGACTGACGTAACAGTGGGGGCGCACTTTGGGGGCCACGACCATAATTCTCTTCGTTTTAAAATAGTGATGGAAAAGGATAGACCAGATCGAAAAGTTGAAGTTCTAAATTAAAGAAAGGACAATTTTGACGGTATTAGGCAAGAACTTTCGAAAACTGATTGGAGGCAGATGTTCGCAGGTAAAGGGACGGCTGGAAAATAGGAAGCCTTCAGAAATGTGATAGCGAGAATCCAGAGAAAGTATATTCCTGTCAGGATGAGAGGGAAGGCCGATAGGTATAGGGAATGCTGGATGATGAAATAAATTGAGGGTTTGGTTAAGAAAAAGAAGGAAGCATATGTCAGGTATAGACAGGATAGATCGAATGAATCCTTAGAAGAGTATAAAAGCAGTAACAGTATACTTAAGAGGAAATCAGGAGGGGAAAACGGGGACATGAGATAACTTTGGCAAATAGAATTAAGGATAATCCAAAGGGTGTTTACAAATATATTAAGGACAAAAGGGTAACTAAAGAGTGCCCCTCAAAGTTTAGCAAGGCGGCCTTTGTGTGGAGCCACATAAAATGGGGGAGGTACTAAATGAATATTTGGCATCAGTATTTACTGTGGAAAAGGATATGGACGATATAGACTCCAGGGATATAGATGGTGACATCTTGCAAAATAGCCAGATTAGAGAGCGGGAAGTGCTGGATATCTTGAAACGGTTAAAAGTGGATAAATCCCCAGGACCTGATCAGGTGTAGCCGAGAACTCTGTGGGAAGCCAGAGAAGTGATTGCTGGGCCTCTTGCTGAGATATTTGTATCATCGATAGTCACAGGTGAGGTGCTGGAAGACAGGAGGTTGGCAAACGTGGTGCCACTGTTTAAGTAGGGCGGTAAAGACAAGCCGGGGAACTATAGACCGGTGAGCCTGACCTCGATGGTGGGCAGGTTGTTTTGAAGGGAATCCTGAGAGACAGGATGGACATATATTTGGAAAGGCAAGGGCTGATTCGGGATAGTCAACATGGCTTTGTGCGTGGGTAATCATGTCCCACATACATGATTGAGTTTTTTGAAGAAGTAACAAAGAAGATTGATGAGGGCAGAGCAGTAGATGTGATCTATATGGACTTCAGTAAGGCGTTTGACAAGGTTCCACATGGGACACTGATTAGCAAGGTTAATTCTCATGGAATACAGGGAGAAATAGCCATTTGGATACAGAACTGGCTCAAAGGTAGAAGACAGAGGGTGGTGGTGGAGGGTT
>NC_057717.1:40579466-40587122 GCF_004010195.1 Chiloscyllium plagiosum
TTCAGGTTCATAGTTCCTTGAAAGTGGAGTCGCAGGATAGGATAGGATAGTGAAGAAGGCGTTTTGTATACATTCCTTTATTGGTCAGAGTATTGAGTACAGGAGTCGGGAGGTCATTTTGCGGCTTTACAGGACATTGGTTAGGCCACTGTTGGAATATTGCGTGCAATTATAATCTCCTTCCTATCGGAAAGATGTTGTGAAACTTGTACGGGTTCAGAAAAGATTTAAAAGTATGTTTCCAGGGTTGGAGGATCTGGTTTACAGGGAACAGGCTGGGGCTGCTTTCCCTGGAGCGTCGGAGGCTGAGTGATGAGCTTATAGAGGTTTATAAAATTATGAGGGACATGGGTAGGATAAATGGACAAAGTCTTTTCCATGGGGTCGGTGAGTCCAGAACTAGAGGCCATAGGTTTAGGGTGAGAGGGCAAATATATAAAAGAGACCTAAGGGGCAACTTTATCACGCAGAGGGTGGTACGTGTATGGAATGAGATGTCAGAGGAAGTGGTGGCGGCTAGTACAATTACAACATTTAAGCGGCATCTGGATGGGTATATGAATAGGAAGGGTTTGGAGGGATATGGGCTGTGTGGTGGCAGGTAGGACTAGATTGTGTTGGGAAATCTGGTCGACATGGACGGGTTGGACTGAACGGTCTGTTTCCATGCTGTGCATCTGTATGACTCTAGCTTCAACTAACATTAACCGTAAATTCTTTGAGCAATCCATTAGCTTAGCCAATTTTTCAAAAGAAATAAAGAAGGCTTCGTCAACTTTCTCATCATACTGTGGTAATTTTATAACATATTCGTGTACATTACTAATTTCTCTCTTCATCTCCAATCATATCACTTGACTTTCCGGACGAATTTGCAAATTCCGAAGCTCAAAATCTCTCTCTTTTATCTTTTTACTCCCTGTTCCTCTCTGTCTTTTTTCTCTCCATTTGTGTTCAGCGAAGAACGTTCCCTCTCTTTCTTTTTACCTCTCCGTCTCTTTCTTCGTCATTTAACTTCGTTTCCTTAAATTGCCATTAAACTTTTCCTAACCCTACTGCACTTGCCTATTTCTGTGATACACCGAAGTGCTTGACCGCTCCATTACAATTTCAGCTTCACATTTTTTTCCATGGCTTAACAGAATTCTAACCTATTTGCTCATTCTAAATGTATACCCTTCCTCAGTCTTTCTCAACTTTCTTGGCATATTTGGGAATCGTCTTCAAGTCTCAGAAACTCTTTAGCAAATTTAAGATCCATTTTCTCACGACTCAATTAATCATCCACAAGTAACCAAAATTAAGCAAATTTTCTGACCTACGTTTTATTTAAAGAACGAGGATAATAAATACCAAGAGTTAGAATCTGCTGCTTTTGTACCATAATTCTGTTCACGTCTGTGCAAATCCCAAACAAGTCTCCAAACTGTTATGACGTCGACGTCAAACTCATTTGTTAATTAAAATCAAGACCACAGAAGCTCACTGCCTTGTATTTCGGTAAAAATGAGCGACAGAGAATGCCCATTCTCCACCATTCAAAACAAATATTCACAGGCAGCAGACCCCCTTTTCTGAACTGCTTAGTGTCTGACTCTAACACTATAAAAATATGCTGTTCCAATAACACACTTATCAAACATTACATGAATTTAATCGCAATATCACACAGTCTCTGTCTTTCCCTCTGTCTTCAACATTTCAGCTGCAGATCTTGCTGGTTAATCGAATTTCTTGTCTTACTTCTAATAGGGTTTACATGAAGTAATATCCTTGTTAGAGTTTTTTTCTCATTTGTTTGACACCAAGATGTTAGATGGTGAATTAGCTCTCTGGCTATACAACAGTTGTTCTCCATCGAATTTTCAAAGGCCACGTTTATATACTCCCCAAGGCACATTACGTTATGATCAGGTGTTGAAACAATAAAGTTCAGCTTCCATTGGTTTCTGGCAACCTTGGCATTATTAAAATTTATTGGTTAAATTCTAATTGTTGTCAAAACAGCAATCAAACGTAGGTATCCATTTTCCAGCTAATTGTTACATTTGGAACGCCCTGACCTTAAGCTGGTCAGTTGTGGCTGCATGATAAATTCAGCAAAACACGTTCTATCTTAACGTGACCAGACATGCTTTCGGCTTCATAGAAAGTCGGTATGGACCTGTTTGCGTGCTGTAAGATTATGTGACTCTCAGAAACCTGGATGTATTTTGTTTGGTGACTCATGTTCAAGGACATGCAGGTCCTTTCGGACAACCCCATTTCCCAATGTCGCACTCATTAATCAATACGAAACGAGATCTATGTTATTTGTTACATACATCAAAATCATTTGTCTAACTTGCAAATTGCTGCGTTCCACATACTGATCCATGTGGTACGCCATGAATACCGGCCTTCAGACTAGAAATGGAGGCACTTCCTGTATTGGCTCGGCTAACATCTTCACAATCCATGTAGTGTATCCCCCCTTTACCCATATATTGTCGCTCACCTGTCAACAAACACGTCGAAAATATTCTGCTAATACAAATACACGGCTACCAGTAGGTTCTCATTTGTGGACGCCTCACCTGACATTAACTCGATATGTTTCTCAAAGATGATTTCCCTTTCCTGAAGCTACACTGAATCTGTCAAGTCACATCATGATTCCCAACGTATCTATTTATCACGTTCCTTCTCACAGATTCCAAATACTTTCCTCAACACTGACATCAATTTGTCCAATATTTAGACGTGATTTGTTTACCCTCTCCGTCCCATTTTCAATATTTCCGGTTGTTAAAGTTACTTTGCGGTTGACAGGAAACAGACTTTTCAGTCAAATAAGTTTTTAAGGATATTCAATCATTATTTCTTGTGGTTACGACATTGAAAGGAATGAGTAGGAATGGTTTGGAGAGATATGGGCCAAGCATCGGCAGGTGTGACTAGGTTACGTAGGATTATGGTAATCATAGAGTGGTTACATTGTAGGGTCTATTTCAATGCTGATTGACTCTGCATCTGTTTCCCTAGCTTATTGCCACCTGCGTGAATACTCTGGAATGTGTCTCATCTGATGCAGTAACTTACCAACCTTTGGTTCAAACAGGCTTTACAGTCACTTCTATTCATTATTTCTAATACGCTATAGATTCTCAATGCCAGCAATAACTCTGACCAGTAATATTTCTGGACGATTTTTGCATCTTCCTATGTGAACACAGAACTAATATATTGCCCTCATCGGGGGCAAATATGGCTTCCGTCACTGGGTCAAAACCTCGGTACACTGCAGTTTGGAGAAGATGGACATGGGAACGATTGCTGCTCAGAAAGATCTGTCATCAAAATTGTTCAATGAAACTGTCACTTCACGGTCACTCATAGCACAATGCTATGCCTAGTGTGAGGGTAGAAGTTATGCTGGAATAGATTACATAAATCTGTGACGACTGTATTTTAGAATCAAACTGAGTTTATATTTTACACCTGCCATAGGTCCAGGGAGAGACAGGAATAAGTTTGTGATCAAATTAATTTTAACAGGAAGATAGGACAGAAGAAAACTGCAACTGCAAAGACGTGGATGATAGTTTATTCAGAAAATGCACGAAGGCAAAAGTGAAGACTGGGAATATTGTGGAGATGGTAGTGGACAGGTTTGCTGATTAGGAATTACTGAGATAAAAATCAACTCAGGAGAAATGGGGCAGTCCTGGTTATGAACATTTTTGTTCCTCCTCTGATTTTTTTTAAGTGAAGGGTATGAAAAACATGGAATCGGACTGGAATTTATGATTGAAAGTGAACACAACAGTTTATAACTTTGCCAAATATAGACAACAGAAATAGCGATGGCATTCAAAAAGATTTCCAGAATTAATAGCCGGCAGAGTTAGACTCACCAGGAACCCCAACAATAGCGAGAATGGGATAGTAATCTGCTTGAATAATCATCAGTACACATTCTGCCCGCAAAGTTAACCATATCCAATCCTGAGAAAGCCAGTAAAGTCCATATAACAAACTCTTCTCCATTGTTCGAATATTCCAGTCTAATATACTCAGATTCGGATCCATTGTTGGAACATTGCAGTTTAATGTTCTCAGATTATGATTTCTCCCCCTGTCTGGAGCTGGTGCCCTCAATCTTCTTGAGGATGCTACTGCCGCTGATACTGTGGGTTTACACATCGAAATAAGGCGCTTATTAACAGAAAAGGGAAACCCTCCAGTGACACAGTTCTGATCCATGGAGACTGGCATCAATCACAGACACTGAACAAACAGCTCAGTTAACCTATTTTACTACAACAGTTTTAATGTACCATCACTAACTGATTTGGGTGGGACGTTGACATCGCCTGCTATAGATCTCCAATTACTCAATCAGTGTTAGAGGGTAAGGAATATGATTAAACTTTCTCTTCACAGGCTTGATGACTTTGCTGTGTTAAGGACATGCAATGCTCTATGTAACCACCTTCTTAAGAGCAAATTGAGCGGTTACTATACTGAAGTGTCCTCCACCTCAACAAGTATCAATTGAAAACCGTCTCGGGGCGCAACTTCCCTGAACACATTTCTCTACATATTTCTCTTGTTCTTCTAATAAGGTGACATTATATTTTTAGCAAAATGCATATCAATAACTTGTTTGTAAAGATGAAAACATCTCACTGTAGAGTTTATACGCCTTTTTTTCAGATGTTTTAGCCTTAGTCCAAAAGTGCATGTTATGTCTACTTTTGCTTTGATTATTGTGTTTAAAGGGGCAGAGGCAGCATGTACGTGTCATTGGTACAGAAACACAAACGAATAGGAAACAGTGGCTGTGGCCACTGGAGAGGAGTAAGGTGATATCCACACAGTCACCAATATTGTCTTGAAATAACAAAATAAAATGCAGAGAACGATACACAATACATTTGGAAGAAGGAATGGTGAGTGATAACGTAAACAAAACAGGATAATATGAAATGCAGGAAAGTTATTGTATATACACTGCTTATTCAGTGTGTGCGCAGACTGGTTAGATTGTTGATATGTGCACAACATATTCAGAATTAACAACGGAGACACAGTTAACGGAATATGATGCATACGTTGCGTAAAAATTATAAAACATTAAACATTATTTCGACTTCATCCGAGGTGTCATGTTCCCCTTCTCTCAAGGATCCCTTTCTTTCTGAGACTCCCTGCTCCTGGTACCTAGGAGTTCGATTGTAACCATCTTCGTAAGAGCAAATTGAGCGGTTACTATACTGAAGTGTCCTCCACCTCAACAAGTATCAATCAAAAACCGTCTCGGGGCACAACTTCCCTGAACACATTTCTCTACATATTTCTCTTGTTCTTCTAATAAGGTGACATTATATTTTTAGCAAAATGCATATCAATAACTTGTTTGTAAAGATGAAAACATCTCACTGCAGAGTTTATACGCCTTTTTCAGATGTTTTAGCCTTAGTCCAAAAGTGCATGTTATGTCTACTTTTGCTTTGATTATTGGGTTTAAAGAAGCAGAGACAGCATGTACGTGTCATTGGTACAAAAACACAAACGAATAGGAAACAGTGGCTGTGGCCACTGGAGAGGAGTAAGGTGATATCCACACAGTCACCAATATTGTCTTGAAATAACAAAATAAAATGCAGAGAACGATACACAATACATTTGGAAGAAGGAATGGTGAGTGATAACGTAAACAAAACAGGATAATATGAAATGCAGGAAAGTTATTGTATATACACTGCTTATTCAGTGTGTGCGCAGACTGGTTAGATTGTTGATATGTGCACAACATATTCAGAATTAACAACGGAGACACAGTTAACGGAATATGATGCATACGTTGCGTAAAAATTATAAAACATTAAACATTATTTCGACTTCATCCGAGGTGTCATGTTCCCATTCTCTCAAGGATCCCTTTCTTTCTGAGACTCCCTGCTCCTGGTACCTAGGAGTTCGATGTGACCATTTCAGAGAGATGGCTAGAGGACGGACAGCAATGGTTGTTGCAGATTCCGGGAGTTAGATGAGAAAAAATGTTAAAAGAAACGGGTATGTCACATTGTTAATCAAGTGTAGTATTACAGCAGCTGGGATAACGTTTGAGGATTGCGGTAGTTTGGGCCGAAGTTAAAAACAGGAAAGGAAAGTTCATCCTGTTGGGAGTTTTCTATCCACCGACAAATCGTTCCAGGGATGCAATGGAACAGATAGCAAAAAATGAGTCCTGATACGATCGGGAGTAAAACTGTAGTTCCTATGGGGGACATTAAATTTCCCAGAATTGACTGGGAATACTTCAATTCAAGTAGTTTAGGTGGGGCAGTTTTTGTTCAAAGTGTGCAGCAGGGTTTTCGAATACAGTATGTAGACAGGCCAACAATGGCAATGCAATATTGGAATTGGGACTGGGGAATGAAACCGGTCAGATGTTAGACTTGGAGGTAGGTGAAAACTTTGGTGACTGTGAATATAATTCGGTTACGTTTGCAATATCAATGGGCAGAAGTATGTACAGACGGCAGGGGAAGAGGTACAACTGGTGGAAAGGCAATTATGATGCAATTAGACAAGATTTAGGATGCATACGATGAGGAAGGAATCTGGAGGGGATGAACGCCCTTGAAATGTGGAGCTTATTCAAGGAGTAGCTGCTGCGGGTCCTTGATAATATTCCTATCAAGCAGAGAGGTGGTTGTCGAGTGAGTTCGCCATGATTTACTAAAAAGGGTTGAAGCGCTTGTAAAGATGGAGAGGGAGGCTGATGTGAGAATAAGGCGCGAAGGCTCATTTAAACGGCATGAGAGGTATAGGTTGGCCAGAAAAGGATTTGAAGAGAGGTTGCGAAGAAGATCCAGGAGGGGACATGAGAAGCTGTTGGCAGATAGGATCAAAGAAACCCCAAATGCCTCCTATAGGAAAGTCATGTATAAAAGAATGGCTAGATTATAATTAAGGCCAATCAAATATAGTCGTCGAAAGTTGTGTTTGCAGTCTGAATACATAGAGGAAGCGCTTCATGAATACATTTCACCACTATTCATATTTGCAAAGGATCACTCTTGTGTGAATACGGAGAGACGGGCTAAAATATTAGATGTGATTAAGGTTGACAAGGAGGAGGTTTTAGCAATTCTGGAAGATCTGGCAACAGATATGAACTTGGGGCAGTTTTAGATTTATCCTTGGATTTTCTGTGAAGCCAGGGAGGAAATGACAGAGCCTTTGGCTTCGATTATTACGTCAACATTGAGGACTTTCAAAAGACTGAAGGATAGCAAATGTTCTTCCCTTTTGTAAGAAGGGGACTCGGACAGCCCTGCTACTTGTAGGTCAGTGAGTCTTATTTCGGTTGTGGTTAAGGTGTTGGAAAAGAGATAGGATTCAAAATCAACTGGAAATGAATAATTTTATTAGTGATAGTCAACATGGTTTTGTGAAATGCCGGTCTTACCTAACTAATCTCATTGAGTTATTCGAGAAGGTGACAAAACAGGTGGATGAAGGTAAGCCATTTGATGTGTTGTAATGGATTTCTGTAAGGTGTTAGATATGATCCCGCACGGTAAACTATTGAACAAAATAAGGAGTTTCGAGATTGAAGGTAATTTAGTGGCTTGGATCAGAAATTGGCGAGCTGAAATTAGA
>NC_057717.1:40589189-40592941 GCF_004010195.1 Chiloscyllium plagiosum
CAGTTCATGGCCGAACATCGCCACAAAGCACTTTTCCCACACAACGTACGTATCCCTTAATGGGATTATTATCAGGAAATATAGTCACTTGGGTCTTTGACTTGTACCAGTCACTTGTGTCCTTTGACTTTGCTCACCATTACGGTTCTACTTTAGCGCATGTTTGTCAAACTTGTGTGGCTGTAACGCGATTAGTGAATTGCCGATGTTAATATTATAAAGCAAGCTCTCATTCACTGTGACACGATTCCATGCGAGGCAACACCTGAACATAAAAACCTAGCCTTAGGATCCTTGTCTGTACAATGCACATTCAGTGTGTTCAGCTGAAACGCGAATTTAATCTGCTCTGCAAGTCTTGAACGTTAGCCTGCAACTGGGAATTGTAGCCTACATTTGGAAGGATATTTTTTCAGACTAAGGGAGAATCTTGGGGAGGACTTCCATGCGAGGCAACACCTGAACATAAAAACCTAGCCTTAGGATCCTTGTCTGTACAATGCACATTCAGTGTGTTCAGCTGAAACGCGAATTTAATCTGCTCTGCAAGTCTTGAACGTTAGCCTGCAACTGGGAATTGTAGCCTACATTTGGAAGGATATTTTTTCAGACTAAGGGAGAATCTTGGGGAGGACTGGAGTCCACGTCGGCATCACGTTGTCAGTAGTTTCGCGCGCGTTCTGGTGAAGGGATTGGTGAAAGTAACAGTACTGCAGTCAGTGATTGTAGTACTGAAGTGTTACATTCATTGTACTGCTTCATTGCAATATATATGTTTTAAAGATTTAATTAGACTTTGCTTTAATTTGTGTTCAGCTAGCTAGTATTTTTGTTTAGATTTTCAGCGAAATTTTTGGCGGTTTTCCTCTTATGCTGTTTTTCTTCTGCAGGCCCCATTACTGATTTGTATGATTTTCAATAACACAGTGTTTCACAGAATCACAGCTACCACATTTTGGGAAATTACCTGTTAAGATGGCTGATACTTTACCCCCAAAGCATTATTCTGCTCTCTCTCTCTCCATATCTTTAATTTTCAGAAATCCCTATTTATATCCAGTGGCTTGACATCGACAGCCTTTTCTGGGAGAGAATTCCCCACATTCACCAGTCACTGAGTGAAGACATTTATTCTCACCTCAATGCAGAGTGGTCTGACTGTACCTATTACAGTGGCCCCTTTTTTAAAATGCCACAGGGAATTAATATCCCCTGATTCTCATCTCTACTTCCCAGTCAGTGCTTTAAATATTTCACTGAGATCTCCACTCTTTTCACTAAACTGTATGGAATACAGACCCAGTCGACCCAAACTCTGCTTCCACAACAAACCTGTTATCCCAAAGGTCATTCTGGTCATTATTCGCTGCACTCCCGCAATGTCAGGTTTGTCCTTTATTATGTAATGATACCTAACCTGCACACAATGCTGCTGTGTTCGACATATGGGTCTCACCAAGGCCCTGTCCAGCTACAGTAAGACATCCTTTCTTCTGGACTCAAATCCACTTGATATGAAGGTCAACACACCACTTTCCTTCCTAATTGATACCTGTTCATGCAATGTTGCTTTCAGTAACTGGTGTACAGGGAAATCCGGATCCTTTTCGATGTTACAACTCCCTACTCGGTGAGTCTATGTACACAGATCAGTGGGCCTATGCCATTTCCACTCTTTACTCCTGGCTTCAGAACTCACTGCCCTGCATGGATCTCGGTGGTTAGTGCATAAGGAAACAAAAAGGAGCATATGTTCCTTTTTAGAGTAACATTTTGCAACCTTTACAAATGGAAAACTGCCGTTTTGCTTTTCCCATCAAAGGGCACAACATCACATCTATCCACATTGGTCTTCCTCTGCCACATATTTGTCCGGGCATTCCACTTGTATCAGTCACGTATGAACTTTTTTTTACATCCTCCTCACGCACCCACAATACGATATCGATTAGTACCATCAGCAGGCTTGGAAACATTGCACTTGATTCCCTGTAACAAAGGTTTGATGTATATTTGGGATAGCTGGGGCCAAAGTCTCGGTTTCAGCTATATCCCCCGAGACTTCCAATTTAAAAAAAATCTTTATTCCAACTCACTGTTTCCTGTTAGCTTTTTCATGTTAAAACAATGCCCTTATATTAACCACAGTCCCATAAGTTTCGAGTTTGCATACTGCACTTGAGGCTTTATGAAAAATCGTTCTGAAAATGCAATTTTGTTGCATTTATTGGTTTTCCAAGGTTTGGCTAAAAATCTGTTTCTCAAATATGATTCCCATTTGATAATAATCTTTTCACGTTGTCGATGTTCATTACATTCAGTCGCAATACTTTCTCTAAAATGTGTATTTGCTCATTTCATTCCATTATTTTTTTCCCAGACTAACGTTTCCTAGTATTTCTGAGAGATTTATTGTTTTGTTTTCCTCTGTGAAGACATAAATAAGACACTTGCTTCATAGTTCTGCCAGTTCCCAGTTCTCAATTCTCCATTCTCTGGTTTCAAACTGTAAGAAGGCTGCACAGTTTTCCCCAAATTGTGCCATTGACATACGTATTGAAGCTTTTACAGGTTCACTCTTATTACCCTTTTGAATATACTGTTCTGAAACCCATCAATTCCTGTCTTAATCTACTCAATGATTGACCTTACACACAATACAATCACAGAAGCATAGACTCTGGACAGTCATAAATACAGCACTATCAGCATTTGTCCTACGTTCCTTCACAAGGCCCATAACCGGGAATGCTATGACAATGGCAACTGCTCGTCCAAGTACTTTTTAATGGTTGTGATGTTCCCCGTGACAACTCCCCTCTTTGGAAGTACATTTCAGTCCTTAAAACTCTATGAGAGATATACAGTCCTCAAAACCTTTCTAAACTCCAAACCCTTCACTTTAAAAGTGTGCTCCACCTTTTTCTTGTCTCTGTCTTAAAAGAACAGTGGCTGTCTGTCCACCCTAGTCCATGTCCCTCGTAATCATATCCTTTTGAATCATGGCCCCCTCAGCCTTCTCTGCTCCAACGTAAACAAACCAAGCTTATCAGGGCTCTCTTCATAGCTGAAATGAGCCCTCCCATGGAACATCCTGGTGAATCTCGTCAGCAGGAGAATCGACGTTTCAGGCATAACCCCTTCTTCAGGAATGAGGAAAGTGTGTCCAGCAGGCTAAGATAAAGGGTAGGGAGGAGGGACTTGGGGGAGGGGCTTTGTATTTGCGATAGGTGGAGGGAGGTCAAGGTGCGGGTCAAAGGCCAGAGTGGGGTGGAGGCGGAGAGGTCAGGAAGAAGATTGCAGGTTAGGAAGGCGGTGCTGAGTTCGAGGGATTTGACTGAGAGGGGAAGGGGAAATGAGGAAACTAGAGAAATCTGAGTTCATCACTTGTGGTTGGAGGGTGTCCAGGCAGACCTGCTGCGTTTTTCCAGCAACACATTTTCAGCTCTGATCTCCAGCATCTGCAGCCCTCACTTACTCCTCGAATCTCCTCAGCACCCCATCCAGTGCAATCAAAGACTTCCTGTAATAGGGGCTCCCAGAAATGCACACAACATTCCATTTTGGCCTAACCAAAGTATACCATAGCTCTTATAATCTGTTATTTGATGAAAACAAAACAATGCTTACAGTTTCTATGATTTGTCAACTTGTGTATTAAACTGTTTAGTCACATTCAGGGACCAGTAGAGAATCACCCTCTGAGTTTCCTAGTGTGTTGCCATTCATTGAGTCCTCCCCGTCTGATTCCA
>NC_057717.1:40593441-40610835 GCF_004010195.1 Chiloscyllium plagiosum
TATACATTTTGCACATTGCTTCTGAGCTTCATGATGTTGTACCCGGGAATTCAGGGATATGAGCAAGAAAGTCAGGTAAAGGTATGGAAGACAGACATTTATATTATCATTGGATGAGTACTTGATTGGCAAGTTGCAGAAATGTGGGTCGTTTCAAAGAAATAGGACTGGATTGAGGAATCATATTTTGATGGGTCCAATATCAGAAATGAGAATATAAAATAAATGTGGCGACAAATCAGCTGAAATGGACAGTGATATCAGATAATCAATCTACCTCAGAGAATCAGATACCACAAACCAAATGAGATATCAGTGCAGTATGGAGTAAGGTGCAGACCAGTCGAATGTACTGCTCAATGCACCGCAACAATCTGTGCAGACCGTGCAGAACACACTAGTCCATTAGCTGCCTGTCCAGCATGGGGATCCTTGCAGCGAATAGCAGTGAAGTGATCTGTAAAACAGGAGCAGTTGCCCTCCCGCAAAGTACAGCTGTGTGCAACGCCCCTGTGCATTGCTTGCTGACACTGTGTTCGATCACTGTCGAACAGATGGAATCTTGCAGCCCCTGCTGGAAATGACAGGATGTGCAGCTCCCATTCATTTGGAGCTCCATATCTCAATTGAGTCATGGGATATGGAACATCTAGACAAGAGAAAGAAGAAAACTTACGTATGTTTGAGGGGGCAAGGATCAGACACGGCTTTAAAGGGTTCCAAGGTAGTCAGGAAGGAACTGAATAATGGACTAAGCGGAAGCTGGAAAGAGGCGTGAAAATATGGATCGGATTAAGCAAAATCAGATCGCTTTCTATACTAATGTGGGGAACAAGAGGGTGGCCAGAGTGAGGATAAAGCTGATCAGGGTAGTTGAAGGGTACTTTCACCTGGTATCGGAGGAGCGAGGGTAAGTCTTTACTGAATACTTTGCTTCGGTATTCTGTACTGAGAGAAACCTTGATGTTTCTGAGGACAGCGTGAACCAGACTGATATTCTGGAACAGGTTGATGTGAGGAAAGAGAATCTGTCGAAAATTTTGAAAAACGCACAGATAGATAAATCTTTTGGGTCGGACTCAAGGTTAGTATGAGAGGCTAGGAAAGAGATTGTTTTGGTATTGATCTTTTCGCATTCACTGTCCACTGGAGTAGTGCTTTGTGATTTGAGGGTGGAAATGTTATTCCTTGTTCAAGAAAGGGAATAGGGTTAATCCTGGTAATTACAGACCAGTGATTCTTATGCCAGTGGTTAGCAAATTATTGGAGAGGATTCCAAGATGCAGGATTCATTATTACCATAGTTTGATTAGGTAGACTCAGCATGGCTTTTTGTGGGGCGGTTCATGCCTCACAAGCCTATTTGAAATCATTGACGATGTGACAAAACACGTTGTTGAAGGTAGAACATTGCATGTGTTGTAAATGGATTTTACAAAGGCATTTGATAATTATCCACATGGTTGGCTTATTCAGAAAGTAAGGAGACATGGGATGCAGGTTGATCTAAGTTATCTCGAATCCATAATTGGCAGTCCCATAGAAGATAGACGATGAAAACTATTCACCTTGGAGCTCAGTGAGCAGTGGTGTTCTGCCAAGACCGGTTCTTTGATATCTGCTCTTTATGATCTTTCTGAATGACTTCGATCTGTAATTGGAAGAGTGGATTAGGAATGGTGCTGATCACACTAAGATTGTTCGAGTTGTGGACAGTATGTAGTGTTATTGTAGTTTTCACCGAGACATTGACAGGATGCAGAACTGAGCTGATAATTGGCAGACGAAGTGCAATCTGGAAAAGTGTGAATAATACACTTCGGGAGTTCAAATATGAATTTGAATACAGCATTCATGGTTAAAGGCACAATTTTTAGTAATGTGGAAGAACAGTGGGATTTGGGGTCTATGTCAATACATACCTCAAAGTTGCCACCCAGGTTGTTAGAGTTGTTAAGAAGGCACATGGTGCGCTGGCTTGCATGAGCCAGGGAACTGACATTATGAGCCGCGAGGTTGTGATGCAGCTGTATAAAGACCGCATTAAGCCATCGCTATGAATTGGGAAGTGTGCCCTTTAGCTTAAAGAGAGAGTGAATGGTATTCTGTACAGAGTGTTCACAAGCACCTGTGTTATGACTAACTAGCAGTCTCAGAGTGTCTAGAAAAACGAAAAATATGTAACATCTCGCTGTGAAATAGATAGCTGGATTTTGGTTGCTATTTTGAAAATAATTCGAATTTAACCAAGCAGTTTAAATTATGTCACAGGATACTAAAATTCAATAGATTTTGTATTCATTGTTTTGCCAAAATTGAACCAATGGGAGGATCGATATTTGGATGATAAAGAGGCAGTCAGTTTGAATGTTACACAGAAGTAAACCGCAATCGAGAGAGACTGATATTTAAACCACTCTCTATCAAGGGTACTTTTTTTGTATGAAGCATTTTTTCCGTAGACAACCCAGGGAGATTCTCAGCCGAAGAAGTAGGGCATTGAAGACGGCAACAGCTGTCTGGTTCAGAAATTAAGTTGATGTATTCTTAATACAAGTTTTGGTTGGAATACTACGTTGTTATAAAGTTGGAAGCGGATTACAAACAGTTTAGATAATGGTGGGCTTGAGCTATGAATAGTTGCTGTTTAATGATCTCTTTTAGACAAAGTATTACATATTTTTGTTTTTTAAAGTAATTGAATTTGTTGAATAGTTGAATCTCTTTCACTTGTATATTAGTAGCTTACGAGGCAGCTAAAGCTTGCGAACTTTAATTAGCAGAAGGCTTCGTTGACGTGTCATAAAACCACACTTGAAATATTGTGTTCAATTCTGGTCGATTATTAACGAAATGTGTGAAGCTCTAGCGAGGGTGCAGAGGAGCAGCAGAAATACTGACGCAGACCACACAGAGCGACTAAAATATTGAGAAAGTCATCACGCAGAAAAGTAAGTATTGACAGATTTCCTATGTCTGTATTTTGGTCAGTGTGTCAGTGTGTGTACTGTGTGTGTATTGATGACTGCGTATCTTTGTGTGCATGTCCATCTGTGTATCAGTATTTGTCTCTGTATGGCTGCATTAATGTCTGTGTGACTCTATAATAATCATCTTTGTGTGCATCTTTGTGACTGTATTCGTCTCTTTGTGTATCTGTCTGTATCGCTGTGCATGGCACCTTCACCAAGAACACTCAAATATGCTGAAAGAGGCAGGAATACTTATTGTACTGAGGCCCCTCAGAGTGCTATATGATCATGTAGAGTAATGTATGTGTTTGCTCTCTGATGTCGAAGCACTTTATGTTTGAAGATTATTCGTAACAGAATGTGCAAACTAAAGTGTACTTCCATTGGCATCGTATCCAAACATCTCCGACAGAACCATTTGTAAGGTGATATGATGAATTTATTGTACGTTCTTTAATTTTAAATCGTTTGTAATGCAATTCTACAAACTATAAGTGAGAATGGATTTAAAAGCTCTGAAACTGGCCCATTGGTGACGGCAAAATTTCAAGAAAAACATTACTCCATATCAGGCAAAATTGTTCTGTGCTTCCAAAGACAGTATTTGAAAAAAAACTAAAGAGCCGTGCATCGTGAGAGTTTCACAGTATTTGATGTCCTCTCAGAGTAAGAAAAAAGCATATCTGCCACTTTAGTGGTTGCTTGGGGAAGTCATTGTATATGTATAAACTTGACGGGGACAGGTAGATGACGTGGGGGTGGCGGGAGTTGATCCCAATTCCAATTGATTTACTCGAAAAACCACAGAGACAGCATTTCACAGAGATACAGACAGATACACACACAAATATAACTGCATATATTAAACAGCTACCTCATATACATGTGGATTTGCTAACTTACATGCAAACACATCAAAATTTCGTTAAGACAGAAATAGGTTTTTCATTCATACGGTAATCGATGGTCAGTTGGAGAAGGCACGAGAATACGGCTGAGAAGCATTTCAAACGTGATCCTCCCACACTCCCACACTCCGGTTTCCTCCCACACTCCAAACATGTGCAGGTTAGGTGAATTGGCCACGCTAAATTGCCTGTAGTGTTAAGTGCAGGGGTAAATGTAGGGGAATGGGTCTGGGTGGGTGCGCTTCGGCGGGTCGGTGTGGACTTGTTGGGCCGAAGGGCCTGTTTCCACATCGTAAGTAATCTAATCTAATCTAATCTAATCTAATTGGCACAGCAGATCCGTTGGGTTAAATGTCCCAATTCTGCAAACAATACTGTTTTCTGAAGTGAGTCATTTTAGAAGGTCGAATTTAAATGCAGATTGCAGGATCAAAAGCAGGATACTTGGCAGTGTTGAAAAACAAAGGGATTTTGAACTCGATGTCCATAGACCCTTCAAAGTTGCTACCCAATTTGAACGTTGTTCCGAACGCATATGGTGTCTGAGCTTTCATTAGCAGGACGTTGCTGCTCTATTGAGCCCACGTTAGATTACACTTGGAATGTTGTGTCCAGTTCTGGTCGCCCTATTATAGAAAGAATATGCAAGCTTTAGTGTGAGTGCAGCAGTGATTTACCAGGATGCTGCCTGTATTGGGAGGGGGAGGGGGCATGACTATTGAAGAAAGTTTGTGGGATCGAGCGCTTTTTTTTTCATTGGAGTAATGAATGTTGAAAGATGACTTGACAGAAGTGTGCACTAGATGAATAGATAGGGTGCATAGCCAGAAATGTATTTCCCAAGATGGGAATATCGATCACAAAGGGACCAGAATATTAGGATGATTGGAGGAAGGTTGAAGGGAGAGATCCGAGGTGTTTTGTAATGAGGTGCCAGCAGATGTCGTGGAATCAGTACATTAGGGACATATACGCAACTCTTAGATAGTCACATGGATGATCGTAAAATTAAGGCATGTAGTGTAGTTCAATTTTAGAGTATGATAAAAGGTCAGCGCAGCATTGAGGGCTGAAGTGCTGTACTGTAATGTACTCTTTTATGTTCTATGTTCCAATTTCTTATACTCTGGTGAGCTTATGCTATCTTGAATTCCGCTAAGTTCAATGGAGGCAAAATTTGGTATGTATTTTATTGAAGAGATTTAATGGACACGTGGACAGTTATCAAGGGCTGAATGGTCAATACCTGTTCCTCGTTGCTGCATCCTTGTGTCTCAAAACGCAGGAGATTGTGGAGAGAGGAACACATTTGAGAATAAGGGCATTCGCATTTCAGACTGAAGAAGGGATGTTCGTTTCTCTTTAGCGTTGTGTGAGCTGTGGAGTTCTCATCCCCAAAGAGCAGTGATGAATGGGTTACTGAAAACATTCAAGGTTCAGGTTCATAGATCTTTGATGATCAAAAGAATCCATGCCAACTGGGAACAAACAGGAAATTGTTATGCAGCAATATTCACATCCACATTGCATATTCAAAACGGTGCAGAGGGCTCGAGGGGCTAAATGACCAACTGCTGCTCGCAATCCATGTGGTGTACTCTCATTCAATCCCTTGATGCTGTCAAGAGTGTTGCGCCGGAAATGCACAGCAGGAAATTCATCGTTTTGGGCAAAAGCCCTTCATCAAAAGCATTTTTTTCTTAATCAAGGGCTTTTGCACGAAACGTCGATTTTCCTGCTTCTCGGATGCTGTCTGACGTGCTGAACTTTTCGGGCGCAACACGCTTGATTCTAATCTCCATCATCTGCAGCATTCACTTTCGTCTCTCAGTGCTGTTACTGAAGGAAAAGAAGATCCCATTCAGCCAGTCAGCATCGATACAATAAGCCAGGAGGAAAACATTCTGTCCCCTATTTTTTACAAAGGCTTAGTGTGAAGTCATTCAGCCATATGAGTATATTACACAGAACAGGAGGAGGCCATTCAAAATTTCTAGACTGCTGCACAGGAACAGGGGAGCACTGGGTAATGTCAGGCAATAGACATTAGGGACAGGTGTTTCTTTTCAGGTTGGAAAGGTTTACATTGGTGGAGTGCCACAGAGTTAATTATGAGATTAGCAACTATTTAGAATCTGACAATGGTTTGGATATGTGTACTAATTGGATTGAGCTCAATTAACTCAACAAACAAAATAATCATTTAATAAGATGTCAATTGATGGTAGAGAGTCTGTATGGGGATATAGACAGGTGGGTTATGTGCAAACCTTCAGCAGAAACAGTATAACCTGGAATAACGAAATTCGTGCTGTGACACAATGTAAGACAACAGTAAACTACTTAACTGGAGAGAGATCACAAACTATTGTGGTACAAAGCATTTGTGCGGCCTGGTACATAAATCACACAAGGTTAGTATGCAGATGCAACAAGTGATCAGGACGGTATTTAGAATG
Organism: Chiloscyllium plagiosum; assembly: GCF_004010195.1. Lineage (NCBI taxonomy): Eukaryota > Metazoa > Chordata > Chondrichthyes > Orectolobiformes > Hemiscylliidae > Chiloscyllium > Chiloscyllium plagiosum. Next base: position 40,599,781 of record NC_057717.1, read on the forward strand.
GTTCTACTTCATACAAATGCTATCAGGATGATTAATTGCATCTGTACAGAGCATTTCTGAGGCCACATCTGATGTATTGTATGTAGTTATGATTCCCTAAACTGACAATAAATATACCCAATTGTTTTCGAAGCTTTGCAAAGATATTTCACTTTACGTGCTCCTGGAAGACGACCATGTTCTGTCATAAAGCACCGAAACGTACCCTTCCATCGAACTTATCCATGCTGACCTGATGTCCTAAATTAATCATGTCCCATTTGGCAGCATTTGGCCCATTTCCGTCTAAATCATTCCTATTAATATATCCATCCAAATGGCTGTTAGATGCTATAATGGTCGCACCTTCCAACAGAACCTATGGCAATTAATTCCATACACTCCATGCAAAGGTTACCACTTTTGTCCTTTTCAATATTTCACCTCTCAACTTAAATCTATGTGCTCCAGTTTTGGAATCCGCCTAAGTAGGAACATGACGTTGGTGATTTACCATTTCTATGCCCCTCTTGGTTTTATAAACATTTAGAAGGCCAAAACACTTCAGAATCGAGAATGAGCGTTGCGTAGCTGATGGAAATTTCCCCTGGCATGGTACACTAGAGCTAAGGATTCAAATTTAAGAAAATAATGTATACATTTTAACACAGTTACTATGACAACATGAATTTATTGGACAAAAATATGAGAACGCATCTGTACATATCTTCAAATTAGCTTAGCCACCAAGAGAGTATAATTATAAATTAAAAGTTGCTTCGACATGGAGCAGGGAATAGGGATGGAGTCATGCATTCCAGATAATTTTCAAGGAGGCCTCACGTAGTCCAGTTTGGTGGTCAGATAATATTATTGTCAGTTTCAGTCAGAGACGGTCAAAACGTAATCTATTGGAGAAGCCACGGCTTATTGCTCACTCTCTTTCCTTGTTCCTTCTCACAGTAAAGTGTGAGAGGTGAAAATATGCCATTCATCTTGACCAATAGTGAAAGATTCCTGTTGATGATTCATTGGAATCTTTCCACTGCCAGAAGCAAAATACAACTTTTCCAGGATGTAATCCCATTGCCCACAGCTTGGTTGAGCAGAATAACCAGACAGGGAGAATAGCATTTGGGGCAATAATCTGCTGATAATTTAAACACTGAAATGATTCAATATGAAGTCCAAGCTCACAATCACTTTCGCCACTGTAGAATATTTCTGTTGATGAACATTCAACGGCCTTGAAAAGTACCCGATGATTCTTTCTACGCTAGCCATCCTCTTCCAGGATCACTGCACTAACACAGACATCATTGGTATTGATACACAATTTGAAGGAATTTGTGTATTTGGTGTGACTAATACCGGGGCAGTAGTTAACACAGTTCTGGGCTGACAAATGCCTTTTAACAGCTCCCTCGTCAATGAAACTCCTTGTCTTTCTTTCATAAGAGTTCGTTTAGTCGTTCAGCTACATTGCTAAAGTCCTGCGCCAACATTTGGTAAATTCCACTCAATCCCAGGAACCTTAGTACTGTTCACCTCGTCGACGGTGTGGGAAGTTCCATAACTACTTTCTTTAAAGTTTGTGAGAAGATGTGTAGCTCGGGTGCTCGTTGCTATGGTTCTGTTCGCCGAGCTGGAAGTTTTTGTTGAAAACGTTTCGTCCCCTATCTAGGTGACATCCTCAGTGCTTGGGAACCTCCTGTGAAGCGCTTCTGTGGTGTTTCCTCCAGCATTTATAGTGGCCTGTCCCTGCCGCTTCCGGTTGTCAGTTTCAGCTGTCCGCTGTAGTGGCCGGTATATTGGGTCCAGGTCGATGTGTTTGTTGATGGAGTTTGTGGATGAGTGCCATGCTTCTAGGAATTCCCTGGCTGTTCTTTGTTTGGCTTGCCCTATAATGGTAGTATTGTCCCAGTCAAATTCATGTTGCTTGTCGTCTGCGTGTGTGGCTACTAGGGATAGCTGGTCGTGTCGTTTCGTGGCTAGTTGGCCAGCTATCCCTAGTAGCCACACACGCAGACGACAAGCAACATGAATTTGACTGGGACAACACTTCCATGATAGGGCAAGCCAAACAAAGAACAGCCAGGGAATTCCAAGAAGCATGGCACTCATCCACAAACTCCATGAACAAACACATCGATCTGAACCCAATATACCGGCCACTACAGCGGACAGCTGAAACTGACAACTGGAAGCGGCAGGGACAGGGCACTATAAATGCCGGAGGAAACACCACAGAAGCGCTTCACAGGAGGCTCCCAAGCACTGAGGATGTCACCTAGACAGGGGACGAAACGTTTGCAACAAAAACTTCCAGCTCGGCGAACAGAACCACAGCAATAACTACTTTCTCTTTCGCATTTCTTGGGGCCATTTTTTCCGTTTCAGATAACTTGGCCGGGAAGCTGACTTGAGCTTTGGCAAATTCACTCTTAGCTAGATTTAGCAACAAACCTGCTCCCCAAAATTGATCAAACAACACTGATAAATGTTGTGAATGTTCCTTCCATGAATGATTAAAAATTACCTGGTCAACAATAAGGACCACACAGTTGGCAGTGACTTTATTAGTCAGTCTCTGCAATATGGTTGGCGCATTTGTCATACCATATCGCCTGGTTTTGAACTGTACAGTTCAATAGGTGTAATGAAATCCGAATCTGCTTTGCTTTCATCATCAGAGATAATTGCTAATAGCCTCTAACCAAGTCCAACCTAGAAATGCATGCTCGTTGGCCCAGTTTCTCAACACAGTCGACCAACCACAGAAGTCGATATACATCAGTCTAATCGCTTATATTTACGTCATACACAACTAGATTACTAATCCCCAGTTTATTTCTGCATGTCTCCACATATGACGTTCATATCGTTTTCAGGTTGTTTCGATTTTCTTGCTGAAAGTAACTTAATAATTTATCTCAATTTTGACAACATCTCCTTGATTTGACTAATGTCCAATACAGAATACTCTGAACATAGTTCTTTCCTTCCCATGCTTTTGAGCATGTAGTGATGACACACTTTGTGAGAGTTCTCTCTGTCTGGAGCCCCTATCAAGTAATTCACCTCACTCAATTTCCTCTCTATTTGAGAAGCGTCACGAAAACTTGCTTTTCAATGTTTAACTATTACAAAGTAACTTCGGATTAGCTGACATGTATGGCATGTCAGGAAAAATCCAACTAAATTCTTGCGTAGTCCAGGAGAGTAAAAATGTCCTTGTATTATGGTCTGTGTTTTCCTCAATTGTCAATTACCTCCAAGTAGTAGCTCATGTGCTACTCTCCGCACCTCCGTTCTATGCCTACTGGCAAACCAATTTGATGTGCCTGTGACCAATTCTCGTCTGTTTCAATACGTGACGGTTTCCATTTCCTCATTAAGACACGACTTGTTAAGTAATAACAGACACAGGGAAGCAAATATACTCCTTCTCTACATGCTTTTGTTATAAACGCTTTAAGATTTCATCTTCCTGCTGCAACTCAATAGACTCAGCAGAGCTAAAGATACTTGCATTTTTACTTATTTTCTCCTGTTCATTCGCACTTGCATAATCAAACAAAGTCTCTGAGAAAGCTGTTTCAGCTTACTTATCTGTGCCTTTTGATTTCTCCTACTTCAGCTTGTGATTCTGCGATCGTGTTACTACACAATGAGGTAATACTCCTGAATAAATGTTCTGAATTTCTTCAGTTGCTTGCATCTCCACTGCCATTTCAACTCCAGCGGGCAGCACAACTACCGGTGAATCAAATAGATCATTTGCGAGGAGAAACTGTATCCCTGGAGCTGAGAGTTTGTCAAGGATCCCTACCACAAATTCTACATTCTTCTCTTGACATTGTAGCCTCACTTTACATGACTGAGCACTTGTCCTCTCACCATGAATTCCTGTTACCAATAACTTTCCCAGCAATACATTTTCAGGAAGACAAATCCCCTCATCTTCCATGCGTTGCAGACTGAGATGATCTTGTATCCCCTCAAATTGTAACCTCTTCGCCTGCTACTCCAGACCTATGTGAATAAGCTTTACGTCTGTTTGATTTTTTTTAAACAGACCTGGCATTTTCTCCCTAATCTACCCATGATTCCGCTTTCTAGCTTCCATTGGAATTTCTGTCACCATGCCAACAAAACATACAGTGTTATCTTATTTTCCTACATCTGGCTTTCTCCAAGCCTACCAACATTGTGGTTTTATTTGACTAACATTATTACAATTAAAGCACTGGAGCTTTTTGCCTTCTTTGTACCAGTCAAGGGTTTTCCTTTTACCCTGTGGTAAATTCTCCTTGCCATCGTCTCTGAGATCTATCCCTTTTCACGTGAGGATTTCTTTTTACACCAACTTCTAATTATTTCCAACGAAATTGATTCTGGAAGCCAACCCTTTTTTTTTTAGAGGAACCCATAATAATCAGCCACTTCAGCTTCTAAACTTGCCGTTCTAACTCTCTGCTCTTCCACATTAGTATGCCCTCCTTCCTTGCTAACGTTATATTCAGCCGTCATCTCCACCTTTTTATGCTGACTTCCGTATTTGAGTGTCAACTTCTAATGTTCAAACGCTCTCTCTTTTTCTCTCACCTCTGCTTCGCTGTTTTGCCCTCCTTTCTACTTGTAATCGTAACACAACCTGTTTCAATTTTGCTGCCCTTTCTTTATCTTTCGCCTCTAACTTCTGTCTCTTCATTTGCAATTGAAGTATTACCACCACAATAGATCCCAATAGTGTTTCCAGCATTTTAAACGTAGTGCTACTGTTGTAATTAAGTCTCCTTTCCACACAGAAGGAGGCAGGCCCAACCCCAGATTGTCTTCTAATTCCTGCAGCTTCGCCATAATCACCTGTTGCAAAACTACCAAGTTCACCCTGTCCACCGCCAAAAAAAAACTCCTGGCGACTGCAAGAGCAATCGCTATCCCACTTTTGACTACACAAACACGCGAAATAAACAGACTAGCACATAACACTGGCTGTTGAAAATCGTACAAAAAGCCAGTACCTTCTGAACTAGGTCAGACCAGTCAAAACATTCTTCAGCAGGCAGCGCAGACTGTAATATTGTAATTTGTGTCGTGAAGTGTACAGTTGAAAATTACCCAGAGCAGTAAGCTAGGTTGATTTCCAGGTTTTAAAACAGACAACCATGTGTTCACAAAATTGTGGAATGAAACACAAAGAGCAGAATATCGAATATCCGCAGAACTCAATCTGTCGAAATTCGACTTAATTATGCTGTTCCGAATGTACACAACAGTCCCAATAAACAAACCCGTTTATCACAGATCAAAGAAAATGAAACCAGAGATTGCAGGACAAAGTTAGAATGGGAGAAGGCGAGAGAGTCTAGCAGTGTGTTTCCTTACAGCCCACAGTTGAACTGACTCAATCAACAATTCAGCTATTAGGACTGGCCACTCCACTATCATTACACAGATCACTTCAAAAAGATACGCTTTAGCCTAAAGTCTCATCTGTTTACATATAAATAGAAAGGCTTCCTAATACACTTGCATCTCTGTATCAAACTGGATTGTTACACGACCCTTATGAAAAAATAAAACAATTACAATGTATCCTTCAGAAAAGGAACAGCTTTTAGGAAAAAAGGACTAGCTTTCTGACATCTCTCCAACTTTGTGTGGACAGGGATGTGAAGAAATTCATAAAGGGCTGTTTTAGTGCGAATGCTCTTCTCCAGAAGTTTGTAGTGCTTGTGTTTTTTTTTTGCATTTATTCAAAGTTGTGTCGCTTAGATGTTGCACAGACAAAAGTTGTTGAAGTACAGATGTGAAATTGAGGCTGAGACCACAACCAGTTTATTTACAATCATTGTGCCTGGTGGAGAACGCTCAAAGTGGCTAATTACCTACTTCCTGCTCCTCAGTCCAGTTTCTCCTTGTTCCGTTCAGCCCCTGAAACATGCTACACAAGAGCAGTTAGAGGCGAGTTACTCAAATAATCTGGTGCACAGACCCGGAGACCATTCTGCGCCTGAAAACGGTCACATGCTGTTTGGTGTGAGCTTGGAAAATATTCTTGGGGAACGAAGGAGCAGATGACGCTGCGAAACAGTTTTTTTCATGTGTTGGTCATGTTGTAGACGAATATTCACTGAAAATAGCTCCCATAACACACCCAGGGATGATTCACAGAATCCTGTGCTCTCTCTGACTGCAATATCCAAGAACAGACCATCCAGGAAAATAACTTCCCAATAACCGAATAAAAGAACATAGGAAACACGAGAAGGTCGTTCAGCCCCTCAAGCATGTCTTTCTATTCCAGCAGATCATTGCTGATCTGTTCTTGGCCTCAAGTAATATTCAATGTCCAATCTATTCAGCCCTCAACTCTCTGATGCGTCAAGTATCCATTGTAACCGCCTTCCAAACATCTCGATGATCAATCTTCCCAGCTCTCTGGAATAGAGAAATCTCATCAATCACTCCCCTTGATGTGAAGGAAACACTCTCCAGACATCCACGTGTCCTATTGACATCAACAAAAGATATGAACATAATGTAAGAGTGACTGTCACTGGTATCACGGCAGTATTTCACTGAACAAGGCGCCAAAGATCTGAACAAAATGCAATTTAACGGGAATCAGTTGTAAAACCCTTCTGGTTGCGTCAATCGGAACACAATGTGGCTGGTAGGTTTCAGTCTTCTCAGTCTATGAGATCACGAAGGAAATTTCTCAGGATAGCTTCCTCAGCACAAAAGTCTTCAGCAGCTTCATCAATGCCTTTCCCTCTGTCACAAGATAAGTTGTGAGGGTATTAAGTTCGACCACACAATGAATAGATAAATTTCTCAATTCCACAGGTACTGAAGTATAAAATGAGGACTACATTCAAAGTTGTGGTGTTAACGTGTCGGTAATACTCATGTAAGTGTACAGCTCAGCAAGCACATTTCCACACTAAAAAAGAGGAGATCATTCAGCATCTCAAGCTGGATTGACAGGAATCTGAGAAAGCTATTACGCCCATCAATGCCAGTGGATAAGAAGAGGCACAGCCCATTCACACTCTCCTGCCTATTACACTAGAAGTGTTTATAAGAAAAAAACTCAAATGTTCGAATCCAAAGTAGACATGCAGGAAAGTGGAATAACTCAACAAGCCAGACAGCATCAGGAGTTGGAGAAATCAACGCCTTGGGTATAATTGTTCTTCAGGCCGAGGCGCCGGCATTAGGGGAGCTGCAGATTAAGAGGCGGGGGGAAGGATGAGGAGGCAGGATGGAGGGCTGGGGATAAGTGAACGCAGGTAGAGTGCATGCGTTGTTCATGGGAGGAATGAATCTGGTTTGTAGTTCGAATAAGGGTTTATCAGAGGAATGGAAGGAAGGGGAGGCTTTGGGAACGGAGGTTAGAGGTTTAACGGGAGTATATTTGAAGTTGGAAGACTGAATTTGGAGTCCTCTGGGCTGTAGGCTGCGCTGGCGGCAGATAAGGTATTGTTCCTCCAAAGTGCTTTTGTCGTTCGCTGTGGTAATGGAGATCGTGAAAGATGCTTATGTTCAATAGGGATTGAGAGTGCGAATTGAAATAGATGCGGACCGGACAGTCTGATCATCCCTTAGGGACCCAGCTGCGATGCTCAGCAAAACATTCACTTAGTTTACGTTTGGTCGTCCATATGTACAGAAGATCTCATCTGGAGCACCAGATGAGGTCCATGAAATAGGATCCCACCAACTGTCACATTGTCCACACGCAGCTTTCCCTTTTGTAATATTCGGTTTGTGCTACATTCCCCACAAATCACTACACTGCAGGTATGTCTCCTACAACCGGATAGATATATGGCCTTCTCGCACAATATCTCTTTCACCTCCATCCAGTGCCTCTAACAGAACTTCCAGGTTCAGGCAGAGGATCGTCTCCCTCTCTTCTCACCTGTTTTACTGCATTCAGTGTTTCCGATCTTATGTTTTCTCCATCACGGAGACCAAATATAAACGAAGGGCACATTTTGCTGTGCATCACAGGTGGGCCCGCAGGGCAGACCTGATCTTCTACTCACCACCAATTTCAAAATCCCCAACCACTCTTTCGCAGATGTAAACAGACCTGGCCTCCTCTATTCCAAAAGTGAGTCTGACAACAAATGGAGATTAAGTTGTGCCTCAGAAAACTTATCGAATCCTTTGAGAAGGTGGACAAATAGGTTGATAAAGGTAAAGCGGTTGATGTGGTGTATATAGATTTCAGTAATACTTTTGATAAGTTTCCCCAAGGTAGGGCATTGCACAAAATACAGATGCATGGGATTGAGGGAGATTTATTGCTTTATATCAGAGGTTGTCCAGCTGAAAGAAGACAGAGGATGGCGATTGAGGTTGTCCAGCTGAAAGAAGACAGAGGATGGCGATTGATGGGAAATGTTCATCCTGGAGTTCAACTCCTAGTGGTGTACCGCAAGGACCTGTTTTGGGGCAACTGCTGTTTGTCATTTTTGTAAGTGACCTGAATGAGTGCACAGAAGGATGGGTGAGTGAAATTTGCGGATGATATGAAGGTCGATGGCGTTGTCGATAGGGCTGGAGGATGCTACAGGTAACAGAGGGACAGAGATAAACTGCCGAGCTGGTCTGGGAGGAGACAAGGGAGATTAATGCGGAAAAGTATGAGGTGATTCAGTTTGCAAAGATCAAAGGAGTACATTGTACGGTTTTAATTGTAAGATCCTTGGTAGTGTAGATGAGCAGTGAAATCTCAGTGTCCATGTACATCTATCCCTGAAAGTTGCCACGCAGATTGGTGCATTTGTTAAGAATGCATACGATGCCCTAACCTTTAATTGATAGAGGGATTGTGTTTTGGAACGACTAGGTCATGCTGAGCTTTACAAAACTCTGAGTGTTGTGTACAGCACTGGTCACCGCAATATCGAAAGGATGCGAAAGCTTTGGAATGGGTTCAGAGGAGATTGATTTACGAGGATGTTGCTTGTTACGGAGAGAAGTTCTTAATAGTAAAAACGCAGAAGATTGTGGCTGTTTTCGTCAGAGAGAAGAGGTTGAGAGGGAAAGTAATTGAGACATACAAGATAATCAGAGGGTTAGATGGGGAGAAGTGAGAGTGTTTTGCTTGGATAGTGATAGCTCGCACGATAGGCACAGCTTTAAATTGAGGGACGATAGATTAAGGACAGATGTCAGGTGCAGTCTCTTTACTGAGAGAGTCGAATGGGCGTGTAACACGCTGCCTACAACTGTGGTAAACTAGTCAAAACGGTCACTGGATAGACATACGAATAAAAACCGAATAGTGTGGGTTTTAATGGCTTCAAATTGGTTTCACAGATCGGAGCAACATTGCGGGCCGAAGGACTTGAACTGTACTGCAATGTTCAATGTTCTCACAGCTTACATTCCACCTTGGCAAGTCTACAATCTGGAGGACTCAGCAATAAGTTCTCCAATTTCAAATACTCTTCCCAAACATGCCCCAACTCCCTTTCCAGTCTCACGTCCTGCCTTCCATTCCACCGAATCGCCCTGTCTCCCAGCTACCTCCCAGATTCACCCCTCCCATCAACCGATCAAGTTGAACCCACGACCTCTGTTCGCCTATTCCTACCTCATCATTCTACTGTTTTCGCCACCCGAACCATTCCTTCCCTCTTTAACTGAGGGGCTCCTAAACCACCCTAAGTCCTGAAGAACGGTTTTACCTGAAATGTTGACTTCTCCATCTCATGTTGCTGCCTATCGTGCAGAGTCCTTCAATCCTCCTGTTTGCCTCCAATTACAAAGGAATTTAAGGAGTCCAGTGAGTCCAGCACGCTGAGAAGGAGGAGCCACGGATCGTGCAATACTGTCATTGAACGTCTTCCCTGGGACACGGGGAAGGTCATTCAGCCACTTGAGACACTAACACATTACAGAAGAGGCCATTCAGCACCTCCATACTGAAACACAATTGCAGGAGGTTGACATTGATGCTCCGAGATGACAATCCAATGAAACAGAGACTGCACAAGAAGATTTCTCCACATTACTCCTCCTGGCTCTGATGCTAATGGTACATACGTGTTACGTTAATATAGTTTGTGCCAAGTCACAACGAGGCATCTTCCATCTCGGAGAATATAGGTTAGTGCTCGGTTTGGAAATCAGAAGCGGGTGGGAATGTCTAACTCTTTCAGAGAGTGGTTGTTGACAGACTTGTGAAAAATATGACTCTTGATGCAGGGACACACAGCAACTACGCATTGAGACAGTGAGAGACATTTAAAGCCTGAAGCTCTTACTCGCACAACATTGGGCTCAATGCAGCAAATATCTTACAGTCATAGAGTCCGACAGACCGGAGACAGGTTCTTCAGCCCAAACTAGTCCTTGCCGACGAAAATGTACATCCACGCTTACCGCATTTTCCTGCACTTGAACCCACATTTTAAACATTTCCTTTCTATGTCTTTATCCAAATGTGAAAACGCGAATTGCACGAAAACATGTGTTATATTTCACGCTATCAATGTTTCGTTTCTGAATTAACGGCTGTTGGTCCAAAGCACTCAAGTTTTAATATAAACATCTTTTATTCAGTTATAACCATCCAGACTACAACCACGTTTCCTTCACGCTTTCCGCATGGGACCATCACCAAAGACATTATTCTGGTGAATCTACTTTGCATTGTACCTCTGTGGAAAGAAGATCATTCATTTAAAAGATGGGAACATCTGTACACAGTGTTACAAGTACTGTCATAACAGCACATTACTACTATAGGAAGGCATATTCACCCCTGTACTTTAATAATTTTGCCATGAAGGATAGCACATCATGGAATGTGCAGATTACTTGCTGCCCTTTGTGAATTCTGTCATTGAATCATCACGAAGGCCAACCAGTTCATTTTCGCCAAGACCACGTCCGATCCTCTAACCTTTTAGTAAATACAAAATTTGGAATGATCGTATATTTTGCCAAAACATTACTCTACCTTGCAAACAGCTCTGCTTCAAGCACAACCACATTATCAGCAACAACAAAGTTGCCAACGAAGATGTTTGGAGATGCTGGAAGGCC
>NC_057717.1:40611335-40619067 GCF_004010195.1 Chiloscyllium plagiosum
AAGGGTTTATGCCAGTAACGTCGATTCTTCTGTTCAATTGATGCTGCCTAACCTGCTGCGCTTTTCCAGCAACACATTTTTCAACTCTGATCACCAGCATCTGCAGTCCTCACTTTCTCCTCCTCGCGATGAAACCATGCTGACTTTGCCCTATTTTACAGTTCCAAGTATTCAGAAATCTCATTCTCCACAGTGGATTCCGAGTTCTTATCCATCACCAAAATAAGGCTAATTGGTCTGCAATTTTCCGTCTTCTACTATACTTTGTTTTGAAACAGTGGTGCTACTTTAGCATTTTGCCAGTCCTGTGGGATCTTGCCTGATTGCAGTGATTTGTGAAAGGTCACTGCTGATGGCTCCACTGTCTCTTCATCTATCTCCATTCGAAGTCTGGGGTGTAGCCCATCTCGTGAAGACGATGTATTTAGCTTCAGGTCATTCAGTTTTTCAAGCACCATCTCCTTGGAGCCGGCCAGCATTGTCAATTCTTCCCCGTCACTCTTTTGAATCTTTGGAATATTACTCATGCCTTCCCACGCGAAGACGGATGCCAAGTCATTACTAAGCTCCTTAGCAATTTCTTTGTTGCCCATTACTTTATCTCCTGTGTCATTTTCCAGCAGAATAATGAGCATCTCTGCCTCTCTTTTGCACTTTATGGATCGAAATAAATTCTTAGAGTTTTCGTTTCTATTCCTGGCTAGCTTACCCTCCTAAAAATACTCTACATCCTTATTTCTGATTTTGTTGCCCTTTGTTTGTCTTCGTATGGATCCCAATCATCTGGTTTCCCACTGCCCTTGGTCACATTCTGTGCTTTCTCTTTCGCTTTTACGCTGTTCCTGACTTCCCAAGGCAACCGTGGTTGCCTCATCCTCCCTGTACCATGCTTCTTTTTCGTTGGAATGAATCTCTGCTATATCTCCTGAATTACTCCCAGACCTTCTGCCAAATGCTATTCCACATTTTTTTTTCCTCTTGGGCCCCTCTCTCATTCAATTGTACCCATATCCTTCCTCATGCCTCTGCCGTTGCCTTTATTCCGCTCTAATAAGTTTACCTCTGATTCTATTTTCTTCCTCTCAAATTCAAGCATGGTATGATCACTGCCGCCTCACGACTCCTTCATCTTAAGTTCCCTTATCAAGTCTTCCTCATTGCACACATTAAATGTAGTGTTGCCTGTCCCTGGTGGGCTCCATCAGAAACTGCTCCAAAAAGTCACTTTGTAGATATTTCTTAAATTTATTTTCTTGCAAACCACTACCAACTTGATTTTCCCTGACCAACTGAGCATTTAAATCCTATATGGTGACTAACTTTGCCTTTGCTTCACAGATTTTCTTTCTCTTGGGTATATTGCACCCCAGCTCCTGACTACTATTTGGAGGCTTGTTCGTAACCCCAACTATTTCTGTTTTGTAGCTTTTGCGGTTTTTCAATTCTACCCATGACGACCCTGCGCGATCTGACATATTTTCTTCTTTTGTTATCGATACAATTCCATTTCTTCCGAAAAATGCAGCCCTGCCCCTAATGTCCAGCTGCCCACCTTTTCGATAGGATGCACATCCTTGAATATTCAGCTCCCCATCTTGATCACCTTTCAGCCACGTCTCCGTGATGCCCGGCACATCATAACTTGCAGTTTCGACCTGCGAGATAAACTCATTTACCTTATTACTTATATCACGTGCAATCAAGTATACCATCTTCAGTCCTGTGTTAAGGATTCCTCTTCTCATTATCATTCATTTATCCAGTGACTTGAAGTTTACTTGCTGACCATTTCCATAAACTCAGTCCTATTTGTGTCTGTGCTAGAGAGTTTAAAAACGTGTTTGAATTAGGCACTTCTATTTCTCCTTTTTAAATTCCGGTTTATTCCGAACACTCAACTCCATCACTCGTAATCATTTTATAGCCCTGTCTACAGCCTCAGTTTGCGACTCACTTGGAGTGTCGCCCCAGCATTGTTCAAATGAATACTGTCCCATCAGAACAGGTTGCTTCATCCCCAGTAATAAAATGCGTGTATTCAGCAAAAAACACAGGGTCGAAATAACTTTATGTACTTACCAAATTATGAAAAGTACAGAAAGGTAAGGTGGTTAAAATATACTCATAATATTGAGCTATATGAATTGAAATGTGTATTACAAAATCATGGAAGTTCTGTGCAAACTTTATCAATCATTGTTTGAACAACAGCTGAGATTATTATTTTCCCCTCTGTCAGTGATCACCTCACTGAGACTCTCTGGCCCAATCTCTCACACAGTGTTTAGGGGAGGTTATTATTTCCTGCTGCTGTTGGCCCAGTCAGTTTTAATTAATCCATCTTCTCCCTGGAACTAATCTATTGGTCTACTGGATTCCGTTTAGCTGTCAGCAATTCAGTTCTGTCATATTATTGGAGATAAATGACCTGGGATATCAACCAGTATTAGCAGGATGCTCACAGGGTAAGTGAACAGACAGAGATGGAGACTTTGGGACTTTCGAAATCAATTTTCCTTCTCATCTATTTCTCCTCATGCTTTCTCCTAATCTGTCTAACTTCATTCTCGTTTAACACCCCTTCCTCTCGCCCAGTCTGTCACTACCTTTTTCTCTGCACTTTGCTCATCTCCCTTCAGTTTCTTTCTCTCTGTCACTCTCTGTCTCTCACACACACATATTCTCACTCTCTCGATTACCAATCACTCCGTTTTCAGCTAGTGAAGCTGGAGAGCTCGTGGAAGCGCGATGGGCTGAATAGACTCCATCTGTGCTGCGACCCACAAAAATGAATTAATGTGCCTGGAGAGACAAACTGTCCAGTGAAGGACATCGTGCATAAACAACTATTATCTCTTCTCCTGATATGCAGGGGCAAACAACAAAAATTAAAGTTCGAGCAGGCAGAACGACTTTCACGAGATATTGCAATCAGGATGTAAGAAAGAGTTCCCACACATCAAATGTATGTTTCTCTGATAGCTGCTCCTGCCAAATAACTCCCTCGAGCTCCCGCCTTGTACTGAGTTATTTGCCTTCCACAAATTCAGTAGCTTCACCCAAACTCCAGACGTATCCATTGTCTTAGCTATCTTAATATTAAGGAGCTGTGATCATCGTTTCCAAAATGCTCTCCTCCTGCATGTTCAGTCACCTAGCTCGCCTCATTAGCCAATCCGAGAGCCAGCATAGCCCTTGCTCTTGTTGTACTATTCACAAGCTGTTGCAAGTAAGCCTCTTGAATGCATTAACAATTTCTGCCCCGTCTCAGCCTGTTGTTCCAAAGTAGCTCTAGTCAATATTGTGAATGTCCAACTCAACCACTATGACAAGTCTGTTTTTCATGCACCTTTCCATAATTGGATGACATATGTGTTTCTCAATGTCTCGGTGGCTGTTGAGGGGACCCCAAGTATAATCCTGACACAGTAATTTCTTCCATTTATATTTGAACTGTACCTGTACTGCTGTAGTGTTTGAACACTCCAGTATGTCCTCTCTGAATGCAGGTGTAACATATTCCCCGATCCATAATGCAACTCATCCACCTTTTAACTTTGCTTTTTACGTCGTCTAAAACAAAAGAACGGGGAAAGTTGAGCAGCCAGTGCTGTCCCCTTCTCAACGAAATCCCTACAATGGTCATACATACTCCTATGTAAGGTTTTAGGCTCTAAGTTCATCTACATTACCAGTAATGCTCCTTGCATTGAAATAAGCACAGTTCAGCCCAAATCCCTCAGATAATGACCTGTTAATTAGTTTGAGTTTCCATGATGGAAATTATTCTCCTCTATTATCCGGAGGCAGGAGATCACGAAATATTAAATCAGGAAAGTATTCTGAACAGACAATTCTAATTTTCTCCCTCGTCCATTAAATCTCAAGTTTGGATTCTGCATGTTGTCCAATTCAAATAAAGTGTTGGATAATTATTTTGAAGAATAATTATTCAAGCAATTGTCTCCAGCCACTCACTGCAAATTCTGGAACTCTTTCTGGACCAATTGGATTGACTGGTCATTTTCCCTCTCCCAATCTAATCTCTGTAATATTGTCAATGTAGTTATATACACTCAACTAAGCTCCACGATCATCTCTCTTACCTGTCATAAACTTCACATTAAAATCAGCACACTTCAGACTGCCAGTCCCACTGTTTTAGTAGCTTCTGCCTGTTTGTTGCTGGTCTTAGCTGTACGGATGTTAGTCTCTTGCTCCTCCTCTATCACTGTACTTGTCTACCTGCTGCTTTGGTTCCCACTCCCTCCTGCCACACTCATTTAAACCCTCCAGATTGACAGTAGTAAACCTGCCTGCTAGGAGATTGCTGCCAGTTCAGATGCATCTCGTTCTTCTTGTGTAGGTCCGCCCGACACGTGAATCCCATTGATCCACCTGTTGGAAGAGCTGCCTCTTCTCCCAGCAATTTGGCCATGTGCTTTACTGTCCTTCAATCCCTAAACAAACCGGCAGTAGCATATTCTAGCCTCTCCTAATTTCAAATATAATTTCAGCACAACTCCAGCAAGAATTTGCTTGAAAATGGATCGATTTGATAATTGTAACTTCAGTGTGAACTCAATAACCAGGAAGAGGTGTCGGCCGTATCAGTCCCATGACAACGGGTCTGATTGCTATGACCTCCACGAAACCTGTTTGACGAGGCAAACATATGGAACATCTACTTGCAGATGGATAAGGACAGGCAGAAGCTAATCCATAAGATTGGAAAATATCAGGGTACATGAGTGCCATTCAGCCTGCTTACTCTACTTATTATTTAAAGGAGTATTAGCTATTCTGTTTCTCCGAATGGGAGGGTTTTTACTGAGCATCCCTGAAGGGTCACGAAGTGCTCAGTAACTTGCAGTGCGCAGCCATGCGTAGTGAGATACCACCGAACGGCGATGGGTTTTCGGGAGTCCCAAGGCTGGCAAGGGAAAGGCTGAATGTAGTAGTGAATAGGCTGAAGCAGTGGAAAGACGGAGTGTGCTGTCTCGGCACTACAATCACACAAGTACCCGGGCAAGTTTCCCAAACACTCAGGGGAGCCCAAAAACCAGGGCTGTTTTTATAACAAACTGCCACATTTACCCCATTTCACCATAAAAGAAAATCAAAAATACTGCAGATGATGGAAACCCGAAACAAGCACGGAGACATGCAGATGATGGAAACCCGAAACAAGCACGGAGACATTCTGTGCAGAGATAAAATAAAAAGTGAATTGTTCTCATGCAGACACGAGGAGAATGTGCAGCCTCCACCCCGACATTCAACTGGGAATGGGTTTGAATCCCGGTCCCTGTCCCACCGTGCCACGCGATGATGCAATACACGACGAGTATAGTTATATGCTTGTTTTGCGCTTTTAATTCACTGGAACACTCTCACTCAGTCTGTGTAAGATTTGGAAACTTAATTTTAATGCAGCAGAGGACAAGTGAAAAAAAACAATGTGGAGAACATGAAGCATTAAAGCTAGATCGCTATAGAAAAGGAGATTGCACGAGCGTTGTTCCGAGAAATCAAACGGAGAGAGGCAAGAGTGTGCATTGGACCACTGGCCATTGAGGCTGGCTCCAGAGAAACGGAGAAGAAAGAAGTAAACAGGTACTTTGCATCAGTCCTCACAATCAGAGACACTAGTCGCATTCCAGAACTTCAAGAAAGACAAGGGTTGGAAATGAGTGCAGTGATCTGCACTGAGGAGAATGTGCTCGGGAAGCTGCAATGTTTGACGAGAGATAAAACACGGACAGGAAGGATAAGAAACCAAGGTTCTGACGAATAGAGCGGAGGAGATTGTGGAGGCACTGGTTGTGAATTTTCAGGGAAAACTGCCTTCCGAGAGAGTCCCAGCGAAGTGGAAAATGAAAATGCAAACTTTCTGTGAAAGGAAGGAAGGCAAAATACAAACAAAACTTCCGCTGGTAAGCCTGACATCGGCACTTAGTAGGAATTAAGTGACCATTATTCAAAATAAGATTGCAAAGTACTTGGAGGTGCATAATAAAACAGGGCTGAGACAGCACGGCTTCGTCAAGGAGAGGTCCCATGTGACAATACTGTCAGAATTCTTTCTGAAGAGAATAGGCAAGTTTGATAAAAGGAGGACTGTGATTTGTTTTGCTTACAGTCAGTCCACTAAATTTTAATCTGGATTAAATTGAATCTTCTTAATTTATTGTTTACAACTTGCATAACCAAAGATACAAAAACAGTTTGTTTATAAAAATTGAAATAGAAAACTTGTTAAATAAAACAAGCATGGACGGTCGGGTAATGAGTAGTTTCTGCATGATGTGGGAGATGGTGGACCCTATTGTAGCTCACAGTGATCATGTCTACAGCAAATGAAGTTTGCTGGAAGAATTCCAGCTCAGAGTCGATGAGCTGGAGTCGGAGCTTCAAAGTTTGTGACATATCGGAGAGAGGGTGTTTTACCTCGATGCTTTTATCCAGGAGAAAGTCATGCTCTTTAGATCAGCTAACTCAAATTCAACCAGTATTCAGAGAGACGCGGGTGTGGCTTTAAACAAGGAGAAAATGAGGACTCCAGATACTGGAGACCAGAGTTGAAACATGTGGTGCTGGAAAAACACAGCAGGCCAGGTAGTATCCGAGGAGCAAGAGAATCGACGTTTCGGGCATAGGTCCTGAAGCAGACGTCGGATACTACCTGGCCCGCTGTGTTTTTGTAGCACCACTTTTTTCAACTCTGGTCTCCAGCATCTGCAGTCCTCACTTTCTCCTAGTTGATCATAACCTACTGCGAATCCTCTTGCAATCGTGGCTTTAAATAAGTCAGGGAGAGGGTCTCTGGAGGTAGAGTTTAAGTACCCTCAGCCCTTGTCTCTGTCTAACAGATTCAAGAGATTTGATCCATGTGTGGGTGGAAATGGGGTCTGCCGGGAGTATGAGCCAGTTGGCCGCAGCACCGAATTTGACAAACCATTCGAGGGGAAAAGAAGATAAATACTGTTGTCATTGGAAAGATTATGGTTAGAGGCATAGACGCTATTCTCTGTGATCAGGAACGACAGTCCTGGAGGATGTGCTGCTGGCCTGGTGCTCGGGTTAAGGATATCTCATCTGGGCTGCAGATGAATGTGGAGTGCGAGGACAAATATCTGTTGGTCGTGGTCAATGTACGCAACAACGACATAGAGAAATCTAGGACAGAGTTTTTGCTAAGTGATATGAACAGCCAAATTCTAAAGTAGAAAGCAGAACCAAAAAGGTAATGATCTCTATTTTGCTAATTTAGCCAGGGGTTAATTGGCGCATTCTGGATTAGTGATGCTGGAAGAGCACAGCAGTTCAGGCAGCATCCGTTAATTGGCACAGTGTGAACAAACGTTTTGGAGGTAGATGCGTGGTTGAAAGATTGGTATGGAATAAATGGGTTTGAATTCATCGGAAATTGTGACTAGTACTGGGGAAGAAGGGAGCATTTCCGATGGAATGGTCTTTACCTGAATCGTGCTTGGATGAGAGTATTAGGGAATGACGCAACTAGGATTGGAGCCAAGGCATGTTCTAAATGTGGTGGAGCTTGTATCAGTTACAGGGTACATTAGAAAACATGAATGAAAGCAGGAAGCAATAGAGTAGAACTCAGGGGTGGCTATTAAAATCTTCAGGACATACGCATATGGAACAGAGCTAACAGTCAAATTTCAAGCACGCTGGACAAACGTAAGGCAATGAGAAGAGGAATAGTAAA